>NC_041390.1:433014466-433138882 GCF_002162155.2 Triticum dicoccoides
GGCGCATCCCCGGCCGGCCCCTCCTCCTCTCAAGCCCATCTCCGGACGGCCCCTTCGTCTCCGGCGAGCTCGTAAACTCCGGCCGACGAACCTCGTGCACCGTGCAGATCTCAGATCCGGATTTGATTTGGGTTGACTTTTGCCCGAAACCCTAATCCATGTGCTCCTGTTCATCATGCTATATCTACGCATCCGTAGATCCGTTTTTGGCATATAGCATATCAAAATGTTCATCTCATAGAGTACATCATTTCATTCCATTGCATCATTTTCATTTGAGTTCATCTTGATGCCCGAAATGCTGTTAGAAGAGGGCTACTTGAGATAATTGTCAGATCTGCTGCTCCATTTAGCTATTTGTCATTTTTGCCATGATTATTGTGTGCATGATATGCCCATGAGTTCTACATATGTTTTGTTAAGGGTTTTGTCATCTTTCCAGAGGTGCAACCCATGTATTTTTGTGATGTGTGTGGTGACTAGCACGAGCTTGCAAAGTGGTGCACTTGGTAATGCTGATTTCAGGGACTTAGCATTTCCACCAAGTCCTTGATCTGTTTATCTCATGATGCCATATGTTCATGTTGTTTCCTAGTGATCCGTGCCTCTTTTGAGGATGATCAGTAAGGATGTTTTGTTAATATTGTAGTGCTCTATCCATCCATGCCTTTGTTTGTAATTATGGAGCACCCTAGCTTGAGTCAATCGAGCTCTACTTTTGCTACTTTGTGAATCTGGGCAGATTGTCAACTTGTTTGCAATTTTGCCGATGATGTTGTAGTTGATCCGTGCATGCTATGCTATTGTTCTTGCCATGTCTAGCTTGTATTTTGTGTATTCTTGATGGATGCATGCTTCGATTTTCATGCCTTGCACCATAGTGAGTGCATCGAGCTCGTAAACATGCCCACTTGAGTTATGTTTCAGCATGTGCCAGTTTTCACTAGGTCTGAAAACTGATTATGTTTTTGCTATGTTCACATGCTTGCAATTGTATTTTCTGATCCCTTTTGGCTCAAGGTCACTAAGGAACTTTTGTTAAGCTCTTTGAGTAGCTCCATGCCATGCTTTACTTTGCCATGTTCAGGTCCTGTAGCATGTAGTTTTGTTGCTCCGAAGAGTGCTACCTGATCTGAAATTCCAGACAAGTGTTAATTTCACTAAGTCTGAGATCTGTTTGTCATATGCATTTTTGCCATGCTTGTTTGAACCTGTTAATGGATGAATTGGCCATAGCTCAGTGCTAGACTTTTGTTAAGCATCTTGAATGCATCCCTGCCATGTATTTTTATGCCATGTTTGGGTGCTGTAGCATGTTCATTTCGTTGCATTTAGATGGATACTTGCTGTAAATCGCAGACCGGTGTCATATTTGAATCGCTTGCCATTTCCAAACCGTAACTCCGATTCCGGCGTTCTTTATATCGTTTTCAAGAGATTCCATCTCATCTTTCCAGTTGCACACTTGGATTTCCAAGTTGAGGCCAGGTTCATGCATTCCCTGGCATATCTTGCATATGCATCCCGCATCGCATCCCGCATAGCATACCATCTTTGCATCATATTGTTTGATCCTTGCACGTGGTTGATTGTGTCCTTGTTGCTTGTTTGTCTTGTTTGGGTAGAGCCGGGAGAAGAGTTCGCTAATGAGGAGCCCGTTAAGTTTGCTTTTGAGCATCCAGTCAACCCTGACAACTGTGCAGGCAAGATGATCATACCCTCGAAATCACTACTATCTTTGCTATGCTAGATTGCTCGCTCTTTTGCTAGGCCAATGCTACGATGCCTACCACTTGATTTCAAGCCTCCCAAATTGCCATGTCAAACCTCTAACCCACCATGTCCTAGCAAACCATTGATTGGCTATGTTACCGCTTTGCTCAGCCCCTCTTATAGCGTTGCTAGTTGCAGGTGAAGATTGAAGGCCGTTCCTTGTTGGAACATTTATTTATTTGTTGGGATATCATTATATTATCTTGTTATCTTAATGCATCTATATACTTGGTAAAGGGTGGAAGGCTCGGCTTCTCGCCTAGTGTTTTGTTCCACTCTTGCCGCCCTAGTTTCCGTCATATCGGTGTTATGTTCCCGGATTTTGCGTTCCTTACGCGGTTGGGTTATAATGGGAACCCCTTGATAGTTCACCTTGATTAAAGCTTTTCCAGCAATGCCCAACCTTGGTTTTACCTTTTCCACCTAGCCTATTTTCCCTTGGGTTTCCGGAGCCCGAGGGTCATCTTATTTTAAACCCCCCCGGGCCAGTGCTCCTCTGAGTGTTGGTCCACCTCGTCAGCTGCCGGTGGCCACCAGGGGCAACTCTGGGCTGGCCTACTGGAAGTTTGGACAATCTGAGTGTGCCCTGAGAACGAGATATGTGCAGCTCCTATCGGGATTTGTCGGCACATTCGTGCGGTGTTGCTGGTCTTGTTTTAACCTGTCGAAGTGTCTTGAAGAACCGAGATACCGAGTCTGATCGGAACGTCTTGGGAGGAGGTCTATTTCTTCGTTGACTGTGAGAGCTTGTCATGGGCTAAGTTGGGACTCCCCTGCAGGGATTTGAACTTTCGAAAGCCGTGCCCGCGGTTATGGGCATATGAGAATTTGTTAATGTCCGATTGTAGATAACTTGAACCTTAACTTAACTAAAATGAATCAACTGAGTGTGTTACCGTGATGGCCTCTTCTCGGCGGAGTCCGGGAAGCGGACACGGTGTTGGAGTAATGTTTGCGCAGGTTGCTCTCTAGTTTCTCGCTCGTGCTTTGCCTCCTCTTCTCGCTCTCTTTTGCAAACAGGATAGCCACCATATTTGCTAGTCGCTTGCTGCAGCTCCACTTATATTTACCTTGTCTTACCTATAAGCTTAAATAGTCTTGATCGCGAGGGTGCGAGATTGCTGAGTCCCTGTGGCTCACAGATTACTATTACACCAGATGCAGGGTGAAAGTGTGTTATATCGACTAGAGGGAGGGTGAATAGGCGATTTTTATGAAAGTCTTCAAAACGTGGGAGTTATGAAGACAAACAGCAAAGATTATGCCTATTACTATGCAGCGGAAGTTAGATTACACTAGGCCAGCCATGGTCAAGTATTCAATAGAGTGAAAGCACAATGACAAACAGCTGAAGTGTAATAAGGATCAGGTAGGAAGAAGTTATGAAGCCAAACAGATCATACATTCATGTTGTGAAGACAAAAGATAGAGCAAGCATGCAATGGCTTCACAATGAGTGATCAGTAAGTAAAAGGAAGTGAAGATGAAACCAGTGACTCGGTGAAGACAATGATGTGTTGGACCAGTTCCAGTTGCTGTGACAACTGTTGGTTTGGTTGGAGCGGCTAGGTATTTAAACCTTAGGACACACAGTCCCGGACACCCAGTCCTGAACACGTAGCTCAGGACACCAAGTCCTCATCGTATTCTCCTTGAGCTAAGGTCACATAGTCCTCGCCCAATCACTCTGGTAAGTCTTCAAGGTAGACTCCCAAACCTTCACAGACTTCGTTCACTGGCAATCCACAATGTCTCTTGGATGCTCTGAACGCGACGCCTAACCGTCTGGGGATGCACAGTCCTCAAGTGTAAAAAGTCTTCAGATCACACAGACAAGAAGACCTAAGTGATGCCCAATTTACTCTGGCTCAGGGTGGTTAGGGCTTTTCTCCTCGCTAGGAATTTTCTCTCAAAGGCTTCGAGGTGGGTTGCTCTCAAACGACAAAAGCCGTGCACTGAAATCTGAGCAGCCAACTGTTTATGGTTGTAGGGGGTGGGCTATTTATAGCCACTTGGCAACCCGACCTGATTTGTCCGAAATGACCCTGGGTCACTAAGGAACTGACACGTGTCTCAACGGTCAGATTTCAAACTCTCATGGCAACTTTACTTGGGCTACAAGCAAAGCTGACTTGTCCGGCTCTGGACAAGATTCGCTCTCATTGTCTTCACTCGAAGACATAGGTTTTTGATTTAGGCATCACTTCAGTCATTCTGACTGGTTCTCCTGGACCCCACTTAACAGTACGGTGGTTCCTATGACTCAACACAAAAGAAAAAGAACTACGAAAGATCTAAGTCTTCGAGCTCCATAGGCTTCATAACGTGTCTTCTTTTGTCATAGTCTTCAATGTGAATATCTTCATATACCACCTTTGTCTTCAATGTCTTCATACATTTTTAGGGGTCATCACTGGTAGTAAAACCAAATCAATGAGGGACTTCTACCTGTGTTATCCTGCAATTCTCACAAACACATTAGTCCCTCAACTAGGTTTGTCGTCAATACTCCAAAACCAACTAGGGGTGGCACTAGATGCACTTACAATCTCCCCCTTTTTGGTGATTGATGACAAACTAGTTGAAGTTTTCAATGGGGAATATAGTCTGTGAAATTGTAAAGGATAAGGAATTGTCTTCGTAAGTTGCAAGGGCTCCCCTTGAAGATGTGCATATAAGTTAATTTGCTTTTGGAATGCAAATGCACATGGCAGGTTGTACTTGTGGAGATCCACTTCAGCTTATGATGACAATCCACTATGCATATGAAGGTATATGAAGATGATGACATGCATAATGGAAAATGGACGTCTGCAGAATGAGATAAGTGCGGAATTTATCGTCGCATATGCGGAATTTATCTTCGCAAACAGGGTGACAAACAAGTAGCAGACGACCATCGAGTCTTAGTGTTACAACTCAAGGAACCAAATGAAGCAAAAACGAGAGTTGTAAGCACGACGCAAAATATAGCAAAATATAGCACCCGCCCATATGGACCCGCTTGAAAACTATCAACCCATATGCTTCTCCCCCTTTTGTCAGCAAGGACTAAAAAGGTTTGAAGACATAGAGTGTCTACTCGTTTCCAGGAGCAGCAGGGTCGTTGGAGGTGGTTGGCGGTGCAGAAGAGCTTGGAGGTGCTGAAGCAGGTGGCGGTGATGTAGCATCGTCTTCTTCATCAATAATTCTGGCAGTGACTGTGGCAGCAGATGAAGAAAACTCAGAGTCTTCAAGTGATGGTGTGTTGCGCATCACAGCCCTTCTAGGAGGTGTGGTGTCAAACTTGAATCGCTCAGTGAAGGCATCCTCTTCTAGTTCAGCTTCAGTACACATCATTGATAGCCCTTTCCATGTACGACGGCATGTTTCATGTGTAACGAAAGCATTCTTGGTGGCAAGGTTTCAAAGACGATTGACATCCACCAAGAGGCTTTTCATCTGACGCTTTAGCCAGTCGTGATGCCTATCTTGTTTTTGATGAAGGGCCACAAGAAGCTCTCGGTCAGTGAGAACAGGAGCGCGCTTCTTGGGTCTTGAAGCAGTTGCACTATCAGTGGCTTCAGTTGAAGCAGGGTGTGGCGCACGTGTAGTGCCAGCCAAAGGATACACCCTGGAGATGGCTTCAACACCTTCATCGTTCTGAGTGAAGCTTCGGTGTTCTGCATTCTGAAGACTCAACGGTTGCTTGGCAGGCTCAGGATATATAGCTTCAGCAGAGGTATCCACATCGGGCAGGAAGATCCGATGGTTTCGGGCTGAGGGCTGATACGAGATCGCAGAGTGCAGTTTGATCAGCCTCATCACCCAAGGAGCATAGAACTTCAAACCAAATAAATCTGAGCCTGACGCTGCAAGTTGGCGGATGAAGAAATCCTGTGCATTGAAGCATTTGCCATGAAGGATATAGAATATGAGATTCTTCATTGCACCCTCAATCTTGGCATGTGGAGAGTGTCCCTTAATGGGCCAGAGAGTCCGCCGGATGATGTGATATATGGTCCTGGGCAGGTACTCAAGGTCTTCAACGAAGAACTCAGTTGGATAGGGTGCATCATGGGGCAATGGATTCATCATTGAGAGCATCTGACTCATATTTGGTTCAGGCCTCTGGAATATGCTCTCAATAGCTTCAACATTTAGTTGACAGCCTTCCTCGAAGAATTCGCCAGGAGTGGGCAGGCCGGTGAGCTCAATGATATCAAATGCATTGGCTTCATGATGGACATTGCCGGTCATCCACTCCAGGACCCAAGTCTTCGGATCTCTGTTGTATCCTTTAATATGGAGGGTGGCATAGAACTAAAGCAAAAGCTCTTCATTCCAGTGCTCTTCATCAGTGACAAACTGCAGCAGACCCACTTGCTTAAAGCAATCCACAGCTTCCTCTAGACAGGGCAGACCAGCAATGGCTTCAACATCAAGGCGCTTGTGCGGGAAGATGCGACCTTGGTTGTATAGGATGCATGAATAGTAGCTGCGCTGGGAATAGCTCCAGAACCTATCTGATACAATCCTTTCCCTTGAATAGGGGTTCTTGGAGCTGTTGAAGAACGTATTGTCTGCCTTGAAGCTTTTGATGTCAAAGGAGCCAGGTGCTGATGCAGGACCTGGGAACCTTGGCAGCCTTGGGACTGGCTTCTAGACATGAGGCCTGTGCTCAACATGGTAATCAAATTGAGGACCTGCAGCAGACTCAGGAACAGAAGTGTCTTGATCAGTAGCTTCGCTGTCTGCTGAAGCTTTTGGTGGGGAGGGCTCCACATTGGCTTCAGTGTTGGTTGTGGCAGCCTCAATATTTGCCGCCTCCGCTTGACTAGCTGGAGGGTTAGTCACAAGCACGTTCTGCTGGAGAACTGCTTCTTGGTGGAGCTCTTGTGTTGCTTCTTCTTCGACTGATGCAGCCGGAATGTCTTTAGTAGAGACTTGAGGCCTTGGACCTCTGCGAAGCCTGCGGAATGCAGACGACGCCTGTGGGGTTGGAGTGGGCTGGGCCTCATTGTCTTCTTCCTCCTGAGGGCGATCCGCCCATGACGCATCTTGTGCAATTGGCGTCAGAGGACGACCAATGCTGATGAGCTTGCTTTGTTCACACTGAGGAAGGGCTGCATCATCTTGTACATTGTCCTGGTGACCAATGTCTTCAGCAACAGTAGCTGGAATATCTTCAGCTTCAGGAGCCTCTGTGGGAGCAGGCTCATGAACTATCAGTTGTCGTTCGGCGTTGGGGTGAACCATTGAGATAGGTTCAACTATCAAGGGCTCTGTGGGAGCAGCCCGAGATTTCTTGATCTTGCGCTTCTTCTTGCTGGGGGCAGTAGGAGAGGCTTCAGAGCTTTTCTTCTTCCTGGCTTCAGCCTCAGCAGTTCTTGTCTTCTTGAGCTCTGAAGCTGTTGACCGGCTCTTTGGCTTCGAGCCAGTTGTTGCAGTTGGGAAGACAATTTGAACTGCTTCTTGCCTAGGCGCCTCTGGTTCAGCCATAGCAGGCTTCTTCTTCTTCTTCGCGGCCATCTTGGGGTCGATGCCAGGACGCCCAAGTGCCTTGCGCTTCTCGGCCTCATTGTATGCCTGCACACATCGTTCAGCCAAAGACTTCATCCGCTCACGTGAGCCCTGAGCTTCTGCACGCTTTTTCAGAAAAATTTTCCTTGAGCTCATGCAGCATGGTCTTGAAGCTTTTCACTTCTTGCACGCTGAGCTTGGCCATATTCTTCCTGAACTGAGTCTTTTCATGATCAATTTTCTGCTTCAGCTCAACAATGCGCTGAGCAATGGCAAGTTCTGAAGCAATTGCGCCTTGGAAGGCGACGCTGAGGCCAACGGGCAGCTGCAGATCTTCGAAGCTTATGTTTGGCGTGGCAAACCATTCGTCGATGAAGTTGTGGATGATGGCGACATCAAAGAGAGGCAAATTGTTGAAGATTTAAGCTTCTTCTTTGCTCTTGATGAGCTGCTCTAGAGCGTCATCTCCAAGATCTTCATCACTTGATAGATCAATGGCTTCGCTGCGCAGAATGGCAGCAGCTGTGAGCTCTTTGCCGGTGTGTGGCTGAGGCACCTTGTCCTTCTGGGGCTTGGAGACGCGGGATACGTCTTAAGACTGCACACTGTCTTCAGGAGGTGCAGTTGCCATTGGCTTCGCCCTTGAGATTTTTGAGGCAGGGGCCGGCTTTGAAGCTTTTGGCTTCTTCGTCTGCTTTGGCTTCGATACAGCTGGAGCTTCATCAGACTCAGAGTCAGCTGGAGGGTCATTCACGGCAGTCCCTTGGACTAAGATGTGGGTGATGAGGCCCTCAAGATTGGCAAACGGACCGATGACATTAGGTTCTGCGTAGCGTGTGCCATCTGCCCTTGGTGCGGAGGGACCAGGGTTGAAGTCTAACCCAAATTTCTTCTTGTTCAGCTTCGCGGATTGTTGGGCAAACTGGAAATTGCACTTGAACAGATTGTCGTCATGACACCAGAGGAGTGACGACGGATGCGCATCATCAGGTTGTGGTCCTCGGACCATGCATGGGTAGAAGCCTTGAGCAATGCCTTCATCTCTGGTCTTGGGTACGAGATTCTTGTAAAGGATGTCCCCCCATGGTTTCTTGATGGCACATTTCTCAGCATACTCCTGGGTGACGAAGTGGTATTTGAACCATTGTTCTGCCCAATAGCGTCGAATCCATTGGATTCGGGTCTTGCATTGCCCATAACTCTCTTCAGGATCTGTTTTATACATTTCTGCCAGGTCTTCAAGCAGATCTTTGGAAGTCCCTTCACGTCTCTGTCTGCCCCCCTTCCTTGCTGCTGCTTCTGAAGCCATAAACTTTAACTTGAAAGGCTTCAAGACTTTCAAAGGCTTCAAAGGCTTTCTTTTGCTGGACCAACATGAACTGGCTTTAGGAGAGTTTATGTGATGCTGTAGGAATTCTGCAAATGAATGCAGACTATGAGAACCGAAGGATTCTCCCACGGACATGTACCTGTGATAGCATTAAGGTGCGAGGGAAGGGGAAGAGGTCATATGCATTCTCAGAAGGTTTTGAAGATTAATCAGTTTAGAAGACATTGACCTCATCGTGCGAAGACATTCACTCATAGATAAGAAGTTGGTTCCAGATTTGTACGAACCCACAGATCAGTACAAGTGAGGAATCTAACTACTTTATGAAGCACAAGTGAATATACTAGGCATGTTATGAGATTCAGATTGAGAGATCTAACTTGTGTGAAGATAAATTTCTTATGGTAGAAAGTGACAGAACCATGAGATCAAAGGGGCTGTAAAAAGAAGTTTTATTTACCACACTTGGAACTGCTAGACAGAAGTAAGAGATGATGCCGAGCAGTTCAGTCCTCCGTGCCCTAACTTGGCGACGGAAGACACCTACGGTGACGGCGGAGAGAACGATGTCCGCGGTCGGCGTGAGGACGGCGTCGGAGAGGTTGCGGCAGCGAAGCGCTTCGTCGCCGGCGTCGTCGAGTGCTAGCGGTGGCGCTAGGGTTCGTGCGAGGGTGGAAGAAGGAGATAATGACCGCGGTAATTGTGAATTTATAGGCTCAGGGGCGGCACTGTGCTATTACACAGGTGCCCCTGGCGATTCGCATCTGAGGAACACGTGGCCAGTTTGCGGAAGTTTGGGGTTTGTTCCACGTCCCACGCACGCCTGGATTGTCGGGCGGTCGTTCCTGCTTCTCCGGATTTTATGTGGAGGAATGAGCATTAAAAACGGACTTTATGGTTGTCTCTATATCTTCCGCTGAAGGACAGAGTGAAGACATCCGATAGTTTCAATAGAATGCATATGACTTGGAGAGATAGAATTTGAGATAGAAAGCATAGAGAGATTAGGGTCCGATCACATTCACTTAGTTCAAAAGATTCAACCAAGAAGACATAGCTATAAGTGAATGCTGTAGAGGACAGAACACTAGTATGTATATATCTATATAATCAACGTAGTGAAGATAATCATGAAGACATGTTGAGTTCGAAGCCAAACCAAATGTGAAGATATTGCAAGATAACGCCATGAGTGAAACACTTCAACGTTTGGTGGTGGCGTTGCCCACCGTATAGGAAGTATTAGACCCAGACACGGCGCACAATTATCGTGGCGCTCCGAAGTCAAATTCCACATTAATATATTCACACTTAGAATGTATGTCTTCATTGATTGAAGATATACTTTACTTTGTGTGTTGCACATCTAAGTCATCATATGCATAAGTGTTAGGATGTGTGCCTGATCACATGACATTTGAGGATTCTAGGATATTTAGCTCACACCGTAACTTGCAAAACCTCTTCTCATCCAAGGGCTTGGTGAAGATATCTGCCAATTGCTCTTCAGTGTTGACGTGTATGATATCAATGTCTTCCTTCACAACATGATCTCTGAGAAAGTGATGACGAATTTCAATGTGCTTTGTCTTCGAGTGCTGAAATGGGTTGTTGGCAATCTTGATGGCGCTTTCGTTGTCGCAGTAAAGTGGCACTTGCTTCAGATGAATGCCATAGTCCTTGAGTGTTTGCTTCATCCACAGAAGCTGAGCGCAGCAAGATCCAACAGCAATTAATTCAGATTCAGCAGTGGAGAGAGATACACAGTTCTGCTTCTTTGAAGACCAACATACAAGTGATCGTCCCAGAAAGTGACATGTGCCTGATGTAGACTTGCGATCAACTTTGTCACCAGCATAATCAGCATCCGAAAATCCAACCAAATCAAACTCTGAGCCCTTTGGATACCATAATCCTAGAGTTGGGGTGTGAGCCAAATATCGAAGAATTCGCTTCACAGCTAAGTGATGCGACTCCTTTGGTGCCGCTTGAAATCGAGCACACATGCAAACACTAAGCATAATATCTGGCCTAGATGCACATAGATAAAGTAAAGAACCAATCATGGAGCGGTATACCTTTTGATCGAACTCTTTACCATTGTCGTCAGGACCCATATGATGCTTGGCTGGCATTGGCGTCGTGAAGCCTTTGCAGTCTTGCATACCGAACTTCTTCAGGCAATCTTTGAGATACTTCTCTTGAGATATGAAGATGCCGTTGCGTTGCTGTCGTATTTGAAGACCGAGAAAGAACTTCAGCTCTCCCATCATAGACATTTGATATTGCTCTTGCATCATATATCCAAACTCTTCACTGTACTTCTGATTGGTGCAGCCGAAGATAATGTCATCCACATATATTTGGCACACAAACAGTTCACCATCATATGTCTTCGTGAAAAGAGTGGGATCCAGGGAACGAGGTATGAAGCCTTTGCTCTTCAGGAAGTATTTGAGTGTGTCATACCAGGCCCTAGGAGCTTGTTTGAGGCCATACAGTGCCTTGTTGAGCTTGTATACCATGTCAGGATGTTTTGGATTTTCAAAGCCAGGCGGTTGTGCAACATACACTTCTTCTTCAATCTTGCCATTAAGAAAGGCACTTTTCACATCCATTTGATATAGAAGTATGTTATGATGATTTGCATAGGCCAGCAGAATGCGTATGGCTTCAAGCCTAGCCACGGGAGAAAATGTTTCATCGAAGTCAATGCCCTCCATTTGAGCATATCCTTGAGCAACGAGACGAGCTTTGTTTCTGACAACTTGACCATGCTCATCTTGCTTGTTGCGGTATATCCATTTGGTGACTATTATGTTGCGCTTCCGTGGATCAGGATGCTTGACCAGTTCCCATACATTATTCAGCTCAAACTGTTGAAGCTCTTCTTGCATAGCTTGAATCCATTCAGGTTCCATGAAGGCTTCTTCAACTTTCTTGGGTTCTGATATTGATACAAATGCAAAGTGCCCATAGAAATTTGTTAGCTGAGTTGCCCTTGAACGAGTGAGTGGACTAGGTGCATTGATGCTGTCAATTATTCTTTCAATCTGCACTTCATTGGCAACACGAGGATGTACGGGGCGAAGACTTTGCTCTTGCTGATCTGTGTTGTTGTTGGGAGGAATGTCTTCAGGCTGAGCATTGTCTTCATGTTGATCAGGTGCTGAGATGATAAGTTCTTCTTCAGGATGAGCTTCAGAAGGTATAATCTCTCCAGTTCCCATTAGCTTGATTGATTCACTAGCTGGAATCTCATCTAGCACATTTGGCAGTTGCTCTCTTTGTGAACCATTTGTCTCATCGAACCGCACATCCACTGTTTCAACCACTTTGTAATGAAAGAGATTGAAGACTCTGTAGGAGTGCGAATCCTTTCCATATCCAAGCATAAAGCCCTCATGTGCTTTTGGTGCAAACTTTGAGGTGTGGTGTGGGTCCTTGATCCAGCACCTTGCGCCAAATACTCTGAAGTAACTGACTTTTGGCTTCTTGCCAGTTAGGAGTTCATAAGATGTCTTGTTCAGAAGCTTGTGAAGATAAACACGATTGATTGTATGGCATGCAGTGTCAATGCCTTCAGTCCAGAATTTTCTTGGAGTCTTGTATTCATCTAGCATCGTTCTGGCCATCTCAATGAGTGTTCTGTTCTTGCATTCGACGACCCCATTCTGCTGTGGCGTGTACGGAGCTGAGAATTCATGTGTGATGCCCAAGGTATCAAGATATGTATCAAGGCCAGTGTTCTTGAATTCAGTGCCATTGTCACTTTTGATGTGCTTTATCTTGGCGCCAAAATTGTTCATAGCTCGATTGGCGAAGCGTCTGAAGACATCCTGCACTTCAGTCTTGTAAAGGATTATGTGCACCCAAGTATATCTAGAGTAATCATCAACAATGACGAAGCCATAGAGGCAAGCAGTAGTAGTAAGAGTTGAGTAATGAGTGGGACCGAAAAGATCCATGTGGAGCAGTTCGAAGGGTTGTGTGGTAGTCATGATTGTCTTCGAAGAATGTTTTGCCCTCGTCATCTTCCCTGCTTCACAGGCACCGCATAAGTGATCTTTCTTGAACTTGACGCCCTCGATGCCTATGACATGCTTATTCTTCGCAAGGGTGTGGAGGTTCCTCATGCCAGCATGCCCAAGCCTCCGATGCCAAAGCCAGCATTCTGAAGCTTTTGCAAGAAGACATACTGCAAGTTGTGGCCCTGCTGAGAAATCTACCACGTACAGATCATCTTTTCGATACCCTTCAAACACTAGAGACTTGTCATATTCCATTAGTACTAGGCAATGATATTTTCCAAACATTACGATCATGTTCAAATCGCAAAGCATTGAGACAGACATTAAGTTGAAGCCAAGGGATTCAACAAGCATGACTTTATCCATGTGTTGATCCTTTGAGATTGCAACTCTACCTAGACCCAATACCTTACTTTTACCAGTGTCAGCAAATGTGATGTGGCTCTTGTCGGATGGACGTAAGGTTGAGTCCATAAGAAGGCTTCTTTTGCCAGTCATGTGATTTGTACACCCACTGTCAATAATCCATTCTGAAGACTTTGAAGTCGCTGGTGTCGTAACCTACAGTGCAGTTAGGGGGATAGGCTTCACGAAGAGAATTGTGAAGCAAAAACATTTGACGAACCAGTGGGTTATGAAAACTTAGATCCAGGTTAGGACTAATAGGGAGAGTAGCATGCGATTCAAGAACGAAGTACATAATGATGCCATTCGGGCATTTTATCTTGCGCCCTACAAGATTTTTAAGGTCCCCGGCAATAGCGTCAGAAGATTTTGTTTTTCTGCTGGAGACCTTTCCCTGCAAAAGAGAGTTAAGCTTTCTTAACCACCCACATCTTCAAGGGTGGATTAGAAGCAATAAGTCTAAGTGCAGCATCTGAGAATTTTGGCTTTGAAGCCTTAGCAAATAGTCTTGCAGGTGGACAATAATACTCATAGGAATAAGCAGAATAATTTTTGGTCATATGAACATGACGGTTCGATGAACCGCTCTCATATTCATATGCCTGAGTATGGTTTCCCTGCAAAACATTTGCGTTAGTGTGACTCAGGTGAGTCCTCTGTTTGTATGAAGCCTTTGGACCGTATGAAGCCTTTGGTCTGAGGTTTGTCTTCTTCAAGTGAGGTGTCATGAAGACATTCACAGGAAGATTTTCCAGACACTTTTTCGGAACCTAGATCTTCTTCATAGGAGGTCCATTCCAGCAGTTAGTACCAATGTACCTGGCAAACACTTCACCATTCTAATTCTTAAACAGTTTATAGTTTGCATCAAAGGATTCATCAATGATAATGGGGTTAGCACAGGTGAAGCCAGATAAATTGGATGGATCTGCTGAAAGTTCCTTTGTAGCAACCCATGTGGTTTTGGGGTACTGCTCAGGTTTCCAGTAAGAGCCATCTGCATTTATTTTCCTTACGAACCCAACACCCTCTTTCCTAGGGTTTCGGTTCAGAATCTGCTTCTTGAGGACATCACATAATGTCTGATGTCCTTTAAGACTTTTGTACATCCCTGTTTCAAGCAATGTCTTCAACCTAGCATTCTCATCATCAATAGCAGTGGTATTCTCAGCAGAGGGGTTAGTTACCACATTAACAGTTGAAGATATTGCAACAGCAGTAGCAGTGGAACATTCAGCAACAGAAGTAGCATTATCACGCTCAATGCATTTAAGACATGGTGGTTCAAATCCTTCCTGAGAGGAACTGATCTGTTCGGCGTGAAGTGACTCATTTTCCTTTTGAAGATCTTCATGAGCCGCTCTCAATTTCTCAAGTTCTTGCTCCTTTGAAGATAATCATAGGAAAGCTTTTCATGAGTTGTTGAGAGAGTATCAAGACGATCTTCAAGTTCCTGATACTTAACGTGAAGATTTTTTATGTCTTCAATTAAGGATTCAGATCGAGTCATTTCAGCACCCAACAGATGATCGCTTCTGTCTAACAGTTTTTGAGTATGTTCCATGGCTTTCTGTTGTTCAGTTGCAATTTTAGCAAGTGTTTTGTAGCTGGGTTTTGAACCACAATCAGAGTCATCGTCACTAGATGTTTGATAGTGAGTAGTGCGTGAGTTTACCTTGGCACCGCGTGCCATGAAGCAGTAGGTAGAAGCGGAGTAGTCCTTGTCATTTGCATCGGTGTCGGTGATGAAGTCATTGTCTTCAGTGTTGAAGATGGACTTGGCAACGTATGCTGTAGCCAGACTTGCGACGCCTGAATCGGACTCCTCCTCAGACTCCACCTCCACCTCCTCAGAAGCGGACTCCTCCTCTGAATCCATTTCCTTGCCAACAAACGCACGTGCCTTGCCAGATGAGCTCTTCTTGTGTGTTGAAGATTTTGAGGAAGACTTGGGAGAAGACTTTGAGTATTTCTTCTTCTTCTTGTCGTCAGAGTCATATTCCTTGCTCTTCTTCTTCTTTTTGTTCTCATTGTCCCACTGTGGACACTCAGAGATGAAGTTGCCAAGTTTCTTGCACTTGTGACATGTTTTCTTCTTGTAATCATGAGCAGAAGCTTCATCATTCCTTGAGCTTGATCGGGAAGACTTTCTGAAGCCTTTCTTCTTGGTGAATTTTTGGAACTTCTTCACTAGCATTGCAAGTTCCCTTCCAATGTCTTCAGGATCATCAGAACTGTTGTCAGATTCTTCTTCAGATGAGGAAATAGCTTTTGCCTTCAAGGCACGAGTTCGCCCATAGTTTGGACCGTAGATATCTCTTTTCTCAGAAAGCTGAAACTCATGTGTGTTGAGCCTCTCAAGTATGTCAGACGGATCGAGTGTCTTGAAATCAGGACGTTCTTGAATCATCAGGGCTAGGATGTCAAACGAACTATCAAGTGATCTCATCAGCGTCTTGACGATTTCATGTTTGGTGATCTCAGTGGCGCCGAGGGCTTGAAGCTCATTTGTGATGTCAGTGAGTTGGTCAAATGTGTGCTGGACATTCTCATTGTCATTTCACTTGAAGCGGTTGAAGAGGTTGCCAAGAACACTAATTCTCTGATCTCTCTGGGTTGAGATGCCTTCATTGACCTTGGAGAGCTAGTCCCAGACCAGCTTGGATGTCTTCAAGGCACTCACACGGCCATACTGTCCTTTTGTCAGATGACCACAGATGATATTTTTGGCAGTAGAGTCCAGTTGAGTGAACTTCTTGACATCAGCAGCAGTGACACCTTCTCCAGCCTTGGGAACGCCGTTCTCGACGACATACCATAGGTCGACGTCAATAGCTTCAAGATGCATGCGCATCTTATTCTTCCAGTAGGGATATTCAGTTCCATCAAAGACGGGGCATGCAGCGGAGACTTTGATTATCCCTGCAGTCGACATAGCTAAAACTCCAGGTGGTTAAACCGAATCACACAGAACAAGGGAGCACCTTGCTCTGATACCAATTGAAAGTGCGTTATATCGACTAGAGGGAGGGTGAATAGGCGATTTTTATGAAAGTCTTCAAAACGTGGGAGTTATGAAGACAAACAGCAAAGATTATGCCTATTACTATGCAGCGGAAGTTAGATTACACTAGGCCAGCCATGGTCAAGTATTCAATAGAGTGAAAGCACAATGACAAACAGCTGCAGTGTAATAAGGATCAGGTAAGAAGAAGTTATGAAGCCAAAGAGATCATACATTCACGTTGTGAAGACAAAAGATAGAGCAAGCATGCAATGGCTTCACAATGAGTGATCAGTAAGTAAAAGGAAGTGAAGATGAAACTAGTGACTCGTTGAAGACAATGATGTGTTGGACCAGTTCCAGTTGCTGTGACAACTGTACGTCTGGTTGGAGCGGCTAGGTATTTAAACCTTAGGACACACAGTCCCGGACACACAGTCCCGGACACCCAGTCCTGAACACGCAGCTCAGGACACCAAGTCCTCACCGTATTCTCCTTGAGCTAAGGTCACATAGTCCTCGCCCAATCACTCAGGTAAGTCTTCAAGGTAGACTCCCAAACCTTCACAGACTTTGTTCACTGGCAATCCACAATGTCTCTTGGATGCTCTGAACGCGACGCCTAACCGTCTGGGGATGCACAGCCCTCAAGTGTAATAAGTCTTCAGATCACACAGACAAGAAGACCTAAGTGATGCCCAATTTACTCTGGCTCAGGGTGGTTAGGGCATTTCTCCTCGCTAGGAATTTTCTCTCAAAGGCTTCGAGGTGGGTTGCTCTCAAATGACAAAAGCCGTGCACTGAAATCTGAGCAGCCAACCGTTTATGGTTGTAGGGGGTGGGATATTTATAGCCACTTGGCAACCCGACCTGATTTGTCCGAAATGACCCTGGGTCACTAAGGAACTGACACGTGTCTCAACGGTCAGATTTCAAACTCTCATGGCAACTTTACTTGGGCTACAAGCAAAGCTGAATTGTCCGGCTCTGGAAAAGATTCGCTCTCATTGTCTTCACTCGAAGACATAGGTTTTTGATTTAGGCATCTCTTCAGTCATTCTGACTGGTTCTCCTAGACCCCACTTAACAGTACGGTGGTTCCTATGACTCAACACAAAAGAAAAAGAACTACGAAAGATCTAAGTCTTCGAGCTCCATAGGCTTCATAATGTGTCTTCTTTTGTCATAGTCTTCAATGTGAATATCTTCATATACCACCTTTGTCTTCAATGTCTTCATACATTTTTAGGGGTCATCTCTGGTAGTAAAACCAAATCAATTAGGGACTTCTACCTGTGTTATCCTGCAATTCTCACAAACACATTAGTCCCTCAACTAGGTTTGTCGTCAATACTCCAAAACCAACTAGGGGTGGCACTAGATGCACTTACATAGGGCCTGATGATTCCGCTCCAGGAGACGCGCTTGAGCTCAAGTGGGAGTTCGACGAGGACTCTCAACGTTACTATGTTTCCTTTCCTGATGATCAGTAGTGGTGTCCAGTTGGGGGTGACCGGGACCGTGTCGCATGTTGGGTTATCTTTTATTTTGGCGCCGTAGTCGGGCCATGAGTGTTTGGATGATGTAATGCTATTTATGTACTTGATTGACGTGGCGAGTGTAAGCCAACTATGTTGTCTCCCCTTTTATTATGATATTACATGGGATGTTGTGAAGATTGCCTAACTTGCGACATATGCCTTCAATGCGATTATGTCTCTAAGTCGTGCCTCGACACGTGGGAGCTATAGTCGGATCGAGGGTGTTACAAGTTGGTAATCAGAGCCTTCCCCGACCTTAGGAGCCCCATTGCTTGATTGTTTTTAGCGGCCGAGTTGTCTCTAGAAAAATGTTTTGAGTCATTTAGGAATTATATATCGGAGAGTTTAGGAATTCTTTTTACTTCCCAGTCTCCTCATCGCTCTGGTAAGGCATCCTGACGTAGAGTTTTGACTCTTCTCTTCTCAAATTTCACTAAAAAGTTTTTAGGATCACGCGGGTATCTTGGAATCGTTCCGATGGTTTTATGATGAGAACATTGTCTTGGTGCCTCCTGTCAGGGGTTTTGTGGAAGTGTCCCGGGGAGTTGAGTTCTGAGGTGTTGTCGTCATAATTTTATCGTTGCAGTTCTGGAATACCTGAGTTTAGCACGCCGACATCGAAAATCTCTTTTATGCAGTTCGTTGGTGAGATAACCTCGACACCACCCAGTACTGGGGCGGGAGTTCGGGAGTATCGCCATAACTTGTATAATGGATGCTTTTCGAAGGTTGAGGTAGATGGTTTCCGAAGTTTTTCTTGGTTATGTGTTGAAGGATGGATACAGCTGGATGTAGGATTTGCTAGTTTGGGTGAGATATTATGCTTCCCCTGTATCCCCAACACCTGATTGCATAACCGGAAAGGTTTGGGAGTTTCATAGGTGGGAATTCTAGTAGCTCTAGTTCTTCTTCCACGGATATTGGTTTGAGATTGGGATTTCTTACCGATTATTCGTTCTTGATCCGTACCTTATTGATTTATTTCTCTACTTTAATTCTAAGTGGCTTCTCAATTTATGGATATGTGACCATTTCAAGAGGAATGCATTCGTTCATTTTGTTCGGATGTGAAGACTATATGTTGCAATTTTCATTCCATTGGATTCAGCTTCAATATTTGTCTATCAATGTGCTAATGGATGTCAACCTCTTCAGGCTGGCTCCTCCAACGCGCACGACTCCGAATCCTGATCCGCCATCACCTCCACCTCCTCCAGAGGCATGGCAAGCTGTGATGGCCGCAACCAATGCAAACACACAGTTGATCATGCAAATTCTTCAAGAGCGCAATCAAGGCAACCAAGGGAATCATGGCAACAATCAGAATCACTTTCCTACACTCAACCAGTTCCTTGCTAACGGGCCAAAGACTTTCAGCAATTGTGTTGAGGCAACCGATGCTGACGATTGGCTAGTGGATCTGTGCAAGCATTTCGAGTGCAGTAACGTCAGGCCTGAGGACTTTGTCAAGTTCGCTTCCTTCCAACTCAAAGATCAAGCTGCAGAATGGTTCCAGCAGTACAAGGACTCCAGAGGTGGACATGTTATAACTTGGGATGAATTCCGTCGAGATTTCAGAGCTCATCATATTCCTCAGAGCGTGGTTGAAAGCAAGCGTGAGGACTTCCGCAACCTGAAGCAAGGCTCTTTGTCTGTCTATGACTACAACAAGTTGTTTCAGAAGCTCGTCTGCTTTGCCAAGCAGGACGTCCCTGATGAGAAGAGCATGATATACCAGTTCAAGGGTAGTCTCAGAGAAGAAATTCAGCTAGCTCTTGTTCTCTTTGAGCCCTTGAGATATGATGAGTTCTAGACCATGGCACTGAAGCAAGAGGCTGCTCAGTTGAGGTGTGATGCTTCCAAGAAGCGAGTCAGAGATGTTACTCCTTCTTCCTCTAGTCAAGTGGCCAAGCAGCAGAAGTATTGGCTTCCTCCTCCTCCGTTTCGTCAGCCGTATCAGCAGAAGAGCAAAGGTGGCAGTGGATCTTCCCACCCACCCAACCCTGGCTTTCAGAACAAGACTTCGTCTCAAGCTCCATGATCGAGTGCTCCGTATCACCGTCCGCTTTCAGAGGTCACGTGCAACAAGTGCCAACAGAAGGGTCACTATGCCAACAAGTGTTTCAACCAGAGGCGTCTTCCTCCTCCTCCTCCTGTCAGATCGGCAAGTACAGCTGTGGTCAAGCATAACCCCAAGCATGCCAAGGTCAACTTGATGAATGCAGCTCAGGCAGAGGATTCGTCAGATGTCATCATGGGTAACCTTCCTGTTAACGATGTTCCCGCAAAAGTTCTTTTTGATACTGGTGCATCTCATTGTTTCATCTCGAAGCCTTTTGCATCTAGGCATGAGTTGACTTCCCAAGTTATGCATAAACCGTTAGCAGTTGTCTCTCCGGGTAAATGTTTGCTCGCTAACCACGAGATTCCGGATATTTCTATCATGATGGGTGATTTCAAGTTTCTGGCTTCTCCAATGGTTCTTGGTAACTCGGATATTGATCTTATTCTCGGAATGGATTGGCTTTCTAAGCACAAGGCTCAGCTTGATTGTGCAGCCAGGCAGATTCAATTGACTCATTCGTCTGAGGATGTAATTGTCTTTGCCGCTCGGGATAATACCATCCGTCTGTTTTCTCTCAATGAGAAGGGTGAACTGGATGCTATCTCGCAAATTCCAGTCGTTTGCGAATATCAAGACGTCTTTCCAGAAGAGCTTCCAGGAATGCCTCCGCACCGGCCAGTTGAATTCGTTATTGATCTTGAGCCTGGCACGGAACCTGTGTGCAAACATCCTTACAAGCTCGGACCTGAAGAGTTGAAGGAGCTGAAGAAGCAACTCGATATTCAAGAGAAAATGGGTCTCATCCGGCCTAGTTCTTCTCCATGGGGTTGTGGTGTTCTTTTTGTGAAGAAGAAGGATGGAACGGACCGACTTTGTGTTGATTACCGTCCATTGAACAAGAAGACCATCAAGAACAAATACCCACTTCCCAACATAAACGAGCTGTTCGAACAACTCAAAGGTGCCCAAGTATTCTCCAAGCTTGATCTCCGTATGGGTTATCATCAGATTCGTATCTGTGAGCAAGATATTCCCAAGACGGCTTTCAGGACAAGCTATGGTTCATATGAATACACTGTCATGTCTTTTGGCCTCGTCAACGCTCCTCCGACGTTCTCTCGCATGATGAACTTCATCTTCAACGCCTACACCAATGACTTCGTTTTGGTCTATCTCGACGACATTCTGGTTTTCTCGAAGAACAAGGAAGATCATGCCAAGCATTTGCGTTTGGTGCTCTATAAGCTCAGGGAACACCAGTTCTACGCCAAGTTCTCCAAGTGGGAATTTTGGCTCGATGACGTTCTTTATCTTGGTCATATCATCTCTGCCAAGGGTATTGCCGTGAATCCTGAGAAGGTGTCTGCAATTGTGAATTGGGAACCTCCTCAGAATGTGAAGCAACTCCGTAGCTTCCTCGGTCTCGCAAACTATTGCCGAAGATTCGTTGAAAACTTTTCTAAGATCGCGAAGCCTCTCTCTAATCTTCTCCAGAAGCACGTCAAGTACGTTTGGTTTCCGGAGTGTGACATTGCTTTCAACACTTTGAAAGAGAAATTAATCACAGCTCCAGTTCTGACTCCGCCTGATGAATCCAAGCCGTACGAGGTCTTTTGTGATGCCTCTCTCCAAGGTCTTGGCGCAGTATTGATGCAAGAGAAGAAAGTTGTTGCTTATACCTCTCGCCAGTTGAAGCCTAATGAGAAGAACTAACCCACTCATGATCTCGAGTTGGTGGCAGTTGTGCATGCTCTTTTGACTTGGAGACATCTCTTATTGGGAAGAAAAGTGGACATTTTCACTGATCACAAGAGTCTCAAGTACATCTTCACTCAGCCTAATCTCAACCTCAGGCAAACTCGATGGGTCGAAATGATTCAAGAGTATAATCCGAGTATCGAGTATACTCCAGGCAAGGCCAATGTGATTGCTGACGCATTGAGCAGGAAAGCTTACTGCAACAGTCTGATTCTCAAGCCTTATCAACCCGAGCTTACTGCAACAGTCTGATTCTGAAGCTTTCCGCAAACTTAATATGCAAGTTGTTCCTCAAGGTTTCCTCGCCAACCTTCAAGTCTCTCCTACCTTGGAAGACCAGATTCGCCAAGCTCAGCTTCTTGATGCTATGGAGAAAAAGGTGAAGATTGGGATTGCCAAGAGTCAACCCAAGTACAAGTGCTACCGCCTTGATGACAAGGACACTCTCTTCTTCGAGGATCGTATTGTTGTACCCAAAGGTGACCTCCGTAAAGTGATCATGAACGAGGCTCACAATTCTCTCCTCTCCATCCACCCTGGGAGCACGAAGATGTATCAGGACCTCAAGCAGGCTTATTGGTGGACTCGAATGAAGCGCGAGATTGCTCAATTCGTGAATGAATGTGATGTCTGCAGAAGAGTGAAGGCAGAACACCAAAGGCTAGCTGGTCTCCTCCAACCTCTTGCCATTCTAGAATGGAAGTTTGACCACATTGAAATGGACTTCGTGACTGGATTTCCAAAG
The DNA here is from genome assembly GCF_002162155.2 of Triticum dicoccoides. NCBI lineage: Eukaryota > Viridiplantae > Streptophyta > Magnoliopsida > Poales > Poaceae > Triticum > Triticum dicoccoides. The sequence goes on from NC_041390.1 coordinate 433,036,621, forward strand.
TCCAAGCGTGGCAATGATGCTATATTCGTTGTCATCGACAAACTCACTAAAGTGGCTCATTTTCTGCCTATCAAAGAGTCGATCACTGCAGCTCAATTGGCGGAACTCTATACCTCTCGAATTGTCTCTCTGCACGGTATTCCACAAGTGATCTCTTCAGACCGTGGCAGCATCTTTACATCCAAGTTTTGGGATTCTTTTCAGAAGGCCATGGGCACCAACATCCGCTTTAGCACAACTTTCCATCCTCAAACTAGCGGTCAAGTCGAGCGTGTCAACCAGATTCTTGAACATATGCTCAGGGCTTGTGTGATCTCCTTCGGCATGAAGTGGGAGGATTGTCTTCCTTATGCTGAATTCTCCTGCAACAACAGTTTTCAAGCAAGTTCGGGCAAGGCCCCATTTGAAATTCTGTATGGCAGGAAGTGCCGTACCCCTCTCAACTGGTCTGAAACCGGTGAACGTCAGCTTTTGGGTAATGACTTAATCACAGAGGCAGAGGAGATGTGCAAAGTCATTCGAGATAACCTCAAAGCAGCCCAATCCCGCCAGAAGAGCTACTATGATAGTAAGCACCGTGATTTAGCTTTCAAGATCGGAGATCATGTTTACCTCCGCGTCTCTCCTATGAAAGGTACTTGTCGCTTCGGTATCAAAGGGAAGCTTGCCCCTAGATACGTGGGACCATTCAAGATTGTCAGCAAGAGAGGCGACCTCGCCTATCAACTTGAGCTTCCTTCAAACTTTGCAAATGTTCATGACGTGTTCCATGTCTCTCAGCTTCGAAAGTGCTTCAACACTCCTAACCGCACCGTCAACTTCCAGGACATTGAGCTCCAAGAAGATCTCTCTTATCGTGAGCACCCAGTTGCTATACTTGAAGAGACTGAACGCAAGACTCGCAAAAAGTCAATCAAATTTCTCAAAGTCAAGTGGTCACACCATTCCGACCGTAAAGCTACCTGGGAACGCGAGGATCACCTCCGTTCTATGTACCCGGTGTTCTTTTAGTCCTAGATCTCGGGACGAGATCCTTTCGTAGTGGTGGAGTGTTGTAACACCCCGGATGTAACTTTCCTAATTTGTACTCCAACTCTTGCCGTTTTCGGCGTCAAGTTATTTCATTTTCTCGGGTTCGGGTCTTTGTCTCCGTGTGTTGTTGTCGTTGTCATGAATCTCATATCATGTCATCATGTGCATTGCATTTGCGTACGTGTTCATCTCATGCACTCGAGCATTTTCCCCGTTGTCTGTTTTGCGTTCCGGCGCTTCGTTCTCCTCCGATGGTCAGTTCTACCTTTCTTTCGTGTGTGGGGATTAAACATTTCTGGATTGGACCGAGACTGGCCAAGCGGCCTTGGTTTACTACCGGTAGACCGCCTGTCAAGTTTCGTACCATTTGGACTTTGTTTGAAACTCCAACGGTTAACCGAGGGACCGAAAAGGCCTCGTGTGTGTTGCAGCCCAACACCCCTCCAATTTGGCCCAAAACCCACCTAAACCCCTTCTATCATCTAGAGCGTTCGATCACGATCGCGTGGCCAAAAACCGCACCTCATTTGGACTCTCCTAGCCCCCTCTATGCCTATATATACCTCCCCCCATTCCAAATCTTGGATCCCCTCTTCAAACCCTAAAAAAAAATCCGTCTCCGCCGCCGCCGGACGTGTCCGGACGGAGCCGGACAACGTCCGACCCAGCCGCCACCACCATGTCTTGCCGCCCCGTTGGCCGCGCCGCCGCCCCACTTCCCCGTCGCTGCCGGCCCGGGAGGCCCAGGAAGGGCCCCCGAGGCCCATTGCGCCCCCGCTGCCATCCTCCCGTCCGGTCCACGCCTCCCGCAGCTCACCCCGCCGCCTGGGGGCTCCGGCGCCGCCGCGCCGCCGCGCTCGCCTTCGACGCCGGTCGCCGCCGCCCCGCCCACCTCGCCGGCCTCCGCGCGCCCGGCCGACGTCCCCGCCGACCTCGTCGCCGGCGCATCCCCGGCCGGCCCCTCCTCCTCTCAAGCCCATCTCCGGCCGGCCCCTTCGTCTCCGGCAAGCTTGTAAACTCCGGCCGACGAACCTCGTGCACCGTGCAGATCTCAGATCCGGATTTGATTTGGGTTGACTTTTGCCCGAAACCCTAATCCATGTGCTCCTGTTCATCATGCTATATCTCCGCATCCATAGCTTCGTTTTTGGCACATAGAATATCAAAATGTTCATCTCAGAGAGTACATCATTTCATTCCATTGCATCATTTTCATTTGAGATCATCTTGATTCCCGAAATGCTGTTAGAAGATGGCTACTTGAGATAATTGTCAGATCTGCTGCTCCATTTAGCTATTTGTCATTTTTGCCATGATTATTGTGTGCATGATATGCCCATGAGTTCTACATATGTTTTGTTAAGGGTTTTGTCATCTTTCCAGAGGTGCAACCCATGTATTTTTGTGATGTGTGTGGTGACTAGCACGAGCTTGCAAAGTGGTGCACTTGGTAATGCTGATTTCAGGGACTTAGCATTTCCACCAAGTCCTTGATCTGTTTATCTCATGATGCCATATGTTCATGTTGTTTCCTAGTGATCCGTGCCTCTTTTGAGGATGATCAGTAAGGATGTTTTGTTAATATTGTAGTGCTCTATCCATCCATGCCTTTTTTTGAAATTATGGAGCACCCTAACTTGAGTCAATCGAGCTCTACTTTTGCTACTTTGTGAATCTGGGCAGATTGTCAACTTGTTTGCAATTTTGCCGATGATGTTGTAGTTGATCCGTGCATGCTATGCTATTGTTCTTGCCATGTCTACCTTGTATTTTGTGTATTCTTGATGGATGTATGCTTAGCTTTTCATGCCTTGCACCGTAGTGAGTGCATCGAGCTCGTAAACATGCCCACTTGAGTTATGTTTCAGCATGTGCCAGTTTTCACTAAGTCTGAAAACTGATTATGTTTTTGCTATGTTCACATGCTTTCAATTGTATTTTCTGATCCCTTTTGGCTCAAGGTCACTAAGGGACTTTTGTTAAGCTCTTTGAGTAGCTCCATGCCATGCTTTGCTTTGCCATGTTCAGGTCCTGTAGCATGTAGTTTTGTTGCTCCGAAGAGTGCTACCTGATCTGAAATTCTAGACAAGTGTTAATTTCACTAAGTCTGAGATCTGTTTGTCATATGCATTTTTGCCATGCTTGTTTGAACCTGTTAATGGATGAATTGGCCGTAGCTCAGTGCTAGACTTTTGTTAAGCATCTTGAATGCATCCCTGCCATGTATTTTTATGCCATGTTTGGGTGCTGTAGCATGTTCATTTCGTTGCATTTAGATGGATACTTGCTGTAAATCGCAGACCGGTGTCATATTTGAATCGCTTGCCATTTCCAAACCGTAACTCCGATTCCGGCGTTCTTTATATCGTTTTCAAGTGATTTAATCTCATCTTTCCAGTGGCACACTTGGATTTCCAAGTTGAGGCCAGGTTCATGCATTCCCTGGCATATCTTGCATATGCATCCCGCATAGCATACCATCTTTGCATCATATTGTTTGATCCTTGCACGTGGTTGATTGTGTCCTTGTTGCTTGTTTGTCTTGTTTGGGTAGAGCTGGGAGAAGAGTTCGCTAAGGAGGAGCCTGTTGAGTTTGCTTTCGAGGATCCAGTCAACTCTGACAACTGTGCAGGCAAGATGATCATACCCTCGAAATCACTACTATCTTTGCTATGCTAGATTGCTCGCTCTTTTGCTAGGCCAATGCTACGATGCCTACCACTTGATTTCAAGCCTCCCAAATTGCCATGTCAAACCTCTAACCCACCATGTCCTAGCAAACCGTTGATTGGCTATATTACCGCTTTGCTCAGCCCCTCTTATAGCGTTGCTAGTTGCAGGTGAAGATTGAAGGCCGTTCCTTGTTGGAACATTTATTTATTTGTTGGGATATCATTATATTATCTTGTTATCTTAATGCATCTATATACTTGGTAAAGGGTGGAAGGCTGGGCCTCTCGCCTAGTGTTTTGTTCCACTCTTGCCGCCCTAGTTTCCGTCATATCGGTGTTATGTTCCCGGATTTTGCGTTCCTTACGCGGTTGGGTTATAATGGGAACCCCTTGATAGTTCGCCTTGATTAAAGCTTTTCCAGCAATACCCAACCTTGGTTTTACCTTTTTCCACCTAGCCTCTTTTCCCTTGGGTTTCCGGAGCCCGAGGGTCATCTTATTTTAAACCCCCCGGGCCAATGCTCCTCTGAGTGTTGGTCCACCTCGTCAGCCACCGGTGGCCACCAGGGGCAACTCTGGGCTGGCCTACCAGAAGTTTGGACAATCTGAGTGTGCCCTGAGAACGAGATATGTGCAGCTCCTATCGGGATTTGTCGGCACATTCGGGCGGTGTTGCTGGTCTTGTTTTAACCTGTCGAAGTGTCTTGAAGAACCGAGATACCGAGTCTGATCAGAACGTCTTGGGAGGAGGTATATTCCTTCGTTGACCGTGAGAGCTTGTCATGGGCTAAGTTGGGACTCCCCTACAGGGATTTGAACTTTTGAAAGCCGTGCCCGCGGTTATGGGCAGATGGAAATTTGTTAATGTCCGGTTGTAGATAACTTGAACCTTAACTTAACTAAAATGAATCAACTGAGTGTGTTACCATGATGGCCTCTTTTCGGCGGAGTTCGGGAAGCGGACACGGTGCTGGAGTAATGTTTGCGCAGGTTGCTCTCTAGTTTCTCGCTCGCGCTTTGCCTCCTCTTCTCGCTCTCTTTTGCGAACAGGATAGTCACCATATTTGCTAGTCGCTTGTTGCAGCTCCACTTATATTTACCTTGTCTTACCTATAAGCTTAAATAGTCTTGATCATGAGGGTGCGAGATTGCTGAGTCCCTGTGGCTCACAGATTACTATTACACCAGATGCAGGGCCTGATGATTCCGCTCCAGGAGACGCGCTTGAGCTCAAGTGGGAGTTCGACGAGGACTCTCAACATTACTATGTTTCCTTTCCTGATGTTCAGTAGTGGTGTCCAGTTGGGGGTGAACGGACCGTGTCGCATGTTGGGTTATCTTTTATTTTGGCGCCGTAGTCGGGCCATGAGTGTTTGGATGATGTAATGTTATTTATGTACTTGATTGACGTGGCGAGTGTAAGCCAACTATGTTATCTCCCCTTTTATTATCATATTACATGGGATGTTGTGAAGATTGCCTAACTTGCGACATATGCCTTTAATGCGATTATGTCTCTAAGTCGTGCCCCGACACGTGGGAGCTATAGTCGCATCGAGGGTGTTACAGTTACGGCGGTGGAATTAGGGTTTTGGCTCCGTATCTGGTAGTTTGGGGGTACGTATGTATATATAGGAGGAAGCAATATGTCGATGGAGCAACAGGGGGCCTACGAGGGTGGAGGGCGCGCCCATGGGGGGTAGGCGCGCCCCCAACCTCGTGGCCTCCTGGTTGATGTCTTGACGTAGGGTCCAAGTCCTCTAGATCACGTTCGTTCCGAAAATCACGTTCCCGGAGGTTTCATTCCATTTGGACTCTGTTTGATATTCTTTTTCTACGAAACTCTGAAATAGGCAAAAACAACAATTCTGGGTTGGGCCTCCGGTTAATAGGTTAGTCCCAAAAATAATATAGAAGCGTATAATAAAGCCCAATAATGTCCAAAACAGAATATAATATAGCATGGAACAATAAAAAATTATAGATACGTTGGAGATGTATCAAGCATCCCCAAGCTTAACTCCTGCTCGTCCTCGAGTAGGTAAATGATAAAAACATAATTTTTGATGTGGAATGCTACTTGGCATAATTTCAATGTAATTCTTCTTAATTGTGGTATGAATATTCAAATCCGAAAGATTCAAGATAAAAGTTCAATATTGACATAAAAATAATAATACTTCAAGCATACTAACTAAGCAATTATGTCATCTCAAAATAACATGGCCAAAGAAAGTTCATCCCTACAAAATCATATAGTTTAGTCATGCTCCATTTTCATCACACAAGAATGCTCTCATCATGCACAACCCCGATGACAAGCCAAGCAATTGTTTCATACTTTAGTAATCTCAAACTTTTTCAATCTTCATACAATACATGAGCGTGAGCCATGGATATAGCACTATGGGTGGAATAGAATATAATGATGGGGGTTATATGGAGAAGACAAAAAAGGGAGAAAGTCTCACATCAACGTGGCTAATCAATGAGCTATGGAGATGCCCATCGATTGATGTTAATGCAAGGAGTAGGGATTGTCATGCAATGGATGCACTAGAGCTATAAATATATGAAAGCTCAAAAAATGAAACTAAGTGGGTGTGCATCCAACTTACTTGCTCACGAAGACCTAGAGCATTTGAGGAAGCCCATTGTTGGAATATACAAGCCAAGTTCTATAATGAAAAGTTCCCACTAGTATATGAAAGTGACAAAACAAAAGACTCTCTATCATGAAGATTATGGTGCTACTTTGAAGCACAAGTGTGGTAAAAAGGATAGTAACATTGTCCCTTCTCTCTTTTTCTCTCATTTTTTGGGCCTTCTCTTTTTTATGGCCTTTCTCTCTTTCTTTAATTTTACTCACTTGGGACAATGCTCAAGAAAATGATGATCATCACACTTCTATTTATTTATAACTCAATTATTACAACTCGATACTAGAACAAAGTATGACTCTATATGAATGCCTCCGGCGGTGTACCGGGATATGCAATGAACCAAGAGTGACATGTATGGAAGGATTATGAATGGTGGCTTTGCCACAAATACTATGTCAACTACATGATCATGCAAAGCAATATGACAATGATGAATGTGTCATGATAAACGGAATGGTGGAAAGTTGCATCGCAATATATCTCAGAATGGCTATGGGAATGCCATAATAGGTAGGTATGGTGGTTGTTTTGAGGAAGATATAAGGAGGTTTATGTGTGAAAGAGCGTATCATATCACGGGGTTTGGATGCACCGGCGAAGTTTGCACAACTCTCAATGTGAGAAAGGGCAATGCACGGTACCATAGAGGCTAGCAATGATGGAAAGGTGAGAGTGCGTATAATCCATGGACTCAACATTAGTCATAAATAACTCACATAATTATTGCAAAAATCTACAAGTCATCAAAAACCAAGCACTACGCGCATGCTCCTAGGGCGATAGATTGGTAGGAAAAGACCATCGCTCGTCCCCGACGGCCACTCATAAGGAGGATAATCAAAGAACACCTCATGTTTCAAATTTGTTACATAACGTTTACCATACGTGCATGCTACGGGACTTGCAAACTTCAACACAAGTATTTTTCAAATTCACAACTACTCAACTAGCACAACTTTAATATCACTACCTCCATGTCTCGAGACAATCATCAAGCATCAAACTTCTCTTAGTATTCAACACGCTCATAAGAAAGTTTTTACTAATCTTGAATACCTAGTATATTAGGATTATTTAAGTAAATTACCATGCTATATAAGACTCTCAAAATAATCTAAGTGAAGCATGAGAGAATAATAGTTTCTATAAAACAAAACCACCACCGTGCTCTAAAAGATATAAGTGAAGTACTAGAGCAAAAACTGTATAACTCAAAAGATATAAGTGAAGCACATAGAGTATTCTAATAATTTCCGAATCATGTGTGTCTCTCTCAAAAGGTGTGTAAAGCAAGGATGATTGTGGTAAACTAAAAATCAAAGACTCAAATCATACAAAACGTTCCAAGCAAAAAACATATCATGTGGTGAATAAAAATATAGCTCCAAGTAAAGTTACCGATGGAAGTAGACGAAAGAGGGGATGCCTTCCGGGGCATCCCCAAGCTTTGACTTTTAGGTGTCCTTATATTATCTTGGGGGTGCCATGGACATCCCCAAGCTTAGGCTCTTGCCACTCCTTGTTCCGTAATCCATCAAACCTTTACCCAAAACTTGAAAACTTCACAACACAAAACTTAAAGTAGAAAATCTCGTGAGCTCCGTTAGCGAAAGAAAACAAAACACCACTTCAACGTACTGTAATGAACTCATTATTTATTTATATTGGTGTTAAACCTACTGTATTCCAACTTCTTTATGGTTTATAAACTATTTTACTAGCCATAGATTCATCAAAATAAGCAAACAACACACGAAAAACAGAATCTGTCAAAAACAGAACAGTCTGTAGTAATCTGTAGCTAACGCAAGATCTGGAACACCCAAAATTCTAAAATAAATTTCTGGACGTGAGGAATTTATCTATTAATCATCTTCAAAAAGAATTAACTAAATAGCACTTTTCAAATAAAAATGACAGCAGTTCTCGTGAGTGCTAATCTATTTTTTACAGCAAGATTAAAAAGACTTTCCCCAAGTCTTCCCAACGGTTCTACTTGGCACAAACACTAATTAAACACAAAAAACACAACCAAAACAGAGGCTAGATAAATTATTTATTGAATAACAGCAAGGATAAATATTTGGTTTTCTCCCAACAAGCGCTTTTCTTTAAAGCCTTATAGCTAGGCATTGACAATTTTAATGATGCTCACATGAAAAGACAAGAATTAAAGAACAAAGAGAGCATCATAAAACATGTGACAAACACGCTTAAGTCTAACATACTTCCTATGCATAGACATCTTATAGGCAAAAAAATTATCAAGGCAAGCAAAAACTATCATATGCAAAGAAGCGGAAAGAAACAATAGCAATCTCAACATAACGAGAGGTAATTTAGTAACATGAAAATTTCTACCACCATATTTTGCTCTCTCATAATAATTACATGTACGATCATAATCAAATTCAATAAAATAGCTATCACATAAAAAAAATTCAACATGATCCACATGCATGCAAAGTTGACACTCTTCCAAAATAGTGGGATTAATATTAACTAAAGTCATGACCTCTCCAAACCCACTTTTATCAAAAACCTCATGAGCAATTGACAGAATTGAGCATAGTTATGAGAATATCTAGGTATGATCATTTATGTAGGCATCATGTCCGAGACAAGTAGACCGACTCCTGCCTGCATCTACTACTATTACTCCACACATCGACCGCTATCCAGCATGCATCTAGAGTATTAAGTTCATAAGCACAGAGTAACGCTCTAAGCAAGATGACATGATGTAGAGGGATAAACTCATGCAATATGATATAAACCCCATCTTGTTTCCTCGATGGCAACAATACAATACGTGCCTTGCTGCTCCTACTATCACTGGGAAAGGACACCGCAAGATTGAACCCAAAACTAAGCACTTCTCCTATTGCAAGAAAGATCAATCTAGTAGGCCAAACCAAACTGATAATTCGAAGAGACTTGCAAAGATAACCAATCATACATAAAGAATTCAGAGAAAAATATTGTTCATAGATAAACTTGATCATAAATCCACAATTCATCGATCTCAACAAACACACCGCAAAAGAAGATTACATCGAATAGATCTCCACAAGAGAAGGGGAGAACTTTGTATTGAGATCCAGAAAGAGAGAAGAAGCCATCTAGCTAATAACTATGGACCCAAAGGTCTGAAGTAAACTACTCACACTTCATCGGAGGGGCTATGGTGTTGATGTAGAAGCCCTCCGTGATCGATGCCCCCTCCAGCGGAGCTCCGGAAAAGGCCCCAAGATGGGATCTCGTGGATACAGAAAGTTATGGCGGTGGAATTAGGGTTTTGGCTCCGTATCTGGTAGTTTGGGGGGTACGTAGGTATATATAGGAGGAAGGAGTACGTCGGTGGAGCAATAGGGGGCCCACGAGGGTGGAGGGCGCGCCCATGGGGGGTAGGCGCGCCCCCCTACCTCTTGGCCTCCTGGTTGATGTCTTGACGTAGGGTCCAAGTCCTCTGGATCATGTTCGTTCCGAAAATCATGTTCCCGAAGGTTTCATTCTGTTTGGACTCCGTTTGATATTCTTTTTCCGCGAAACTCTGAAATAGGCAAAAAGCAGCAATTCTGGGCTGGGCCTCCGGTTAATAGGTTAGTCCCAAAAATAATATAAAAATGTATAATAAAGCCCAATAATGTCCAAAACAGAATATAATATAGCATGGAACAATAAAAAATTATAGATACGTTGGAGACGTATCAGAGCCGGATCCTGAACCGCCACCTGGCCCATGACTGTCTTGAAAAAGATTGGAATTCTTGTACTCCTTCATAATGTAACAATCCTTCCAGAGGTGCTCGGACGGTCTTTCGCGCGTACCATGTCCCTGGCAGGGTTGATTTAGCATCTGTTCAAGATTGAAGCCGGATCCTCCGGTTCGTGGGGGCGGTTTACCCTTACGACGCTGACCATTATTCTGCGCATTGGTGTTAGCCACAATGTCAACACTATTATCAGCTTTGCGCTTACCGTTGCCTCCCTGGTTCGCCGAGTTATGCTGCTGACCCTTGGTGTTGTTGCTCGTCTTTCCCTTTCCTGGCTTTTCGTCATCAGACTCGGGGTCCTTGGTACCATCAGAGTCAGCATACTTAACTAGAGCCGCCATCAGTGTCCCCATGTCATTGCAGTGGCATTTGAGCCGCCCTAATTTCTACTTTAGCCGCATGAAACGGCAATTGTTCTCCAACATCAACACTACTGAGTCGGCATTGATGTGATCCGACGAGTGCAGGATTGTTGAGACCCGGCGCACCCAATGGGTTGTCGATTCACCTTCTTCTTGGACACAGGAGGCTAAATCCATAATTGACATGGGCTTCTTACATGTATCCTTGAAATTCTGGATGAACTGGGCCTTTAACTCGGCCCATGACCCGATGGAATTGGCAGGAAGCCCCTTTAACCAAGTGCGGGTCGTTCCTTCCAACATTAGGGGAAAATATTTAGCACATGTAGCATCGCTGACTTCTAGCAATTCCATGGCCATCCCATAACTCTCAATCCATGCCTCAAGAGGTAAATCGACTGTATAATTAGGCACCTTGCGAGGACCCTTAAAATCCTTGGGCAAACGCTCATTACGTAGAGCCGGCACTAAACATGGCACACCCAAATTCCTGAAAGTTACCCCGGACTCCACAGAAGTGGTAGGACGAACCGGAGTAGGTTGACGGGCCGCATATTGTGCCGCCAGCTCAGCCTCTCGATGTGCTCTACCTTGACCCACTACATTCTGAGCATCAGCGCCACCGCCCGCCAGGTCATGTCCACGAGGCAGGTTATGGTTCCGCCCACTGCTTGACACATCCAGCTCATCGATATGCCTACTGTAACTCCGGCTCAGGCGTGGGGTGGAGTGAATCCTGTCATGACTGTAAGAATAAGCCTGCTGCTATACAAGTGTTGTTTGAAGGAGCTCTCTAGCCCTTCGCGTTTCAACCACCGTCGGTGACTCGCCTTCAACCGGGAGAACTGCCAATCGTGACACCGCAGCGATCATGTTATCCAAAGGGTTAGAGTAATGACCCGGTGGCGTTGGCATGTGCTGCGGCGGGTTATTGTTCTGACGAGGTGGGTTCGTCGTGCGCGGCTGAACCGGCATACCTGTCCCAGGTTCTTTGACCCGGTTTACCACTGCCGGGTTACTGGTTCCTGCCCGTGGCGTGTTAAAGAGATTTCTTGCTTCATAAACCGAGGGCAGACGAGTCTGGTGCCTCCTCCACATAACTTCGTTTGAAGCTGATACGTCTTCGTCGTATCTAGTTTTCCAAACACTTTTGCCCTTGTTTTGGACTCTAACTTGCATGATTTGAATGGAACTAACCCGGACTGACGCCGTTTTCAGCAGAATTGCCATGGTGTTATTTTTGTGCCGAAATGAAAGTTCTCGGAATGACCTGAAAATCAACAGAGAATTATTTTGGAATATATTAAAAATACTGGAAGAAAGATCCACGTCAGGGGGGCCTCCACCTGTCCACGAGGGTGGGGGGCGCCCCTACCCCTCTGGGTGCGCCCCCTGCCTCATGGGCCCTCTGACGCTCCACCGACCTCAAGCTTGACTCCATATATTCACTTTTGCGGAGAAAAAACCCAGAGAGAAGGATTCATTGTGTTTTACGATACGGAGCCGCCGCCAAGCCCTAAACTTTCTCGGAAGGGCTGAACTGGAGTCCGTTCGGGGCTCCGAAGAGGGGAATCCGCCGCCATCGTCATCATCAACATTCCTCCATCACTAATTTCATGATGCTCACCGCCGTGCGTGAGTAATTCCATCGTAGGCTTGTTGAACGGTGATGGGTTGGATGAGATTTATCATGTAATCGAGTTAGTTTTGTTAGGGTTTGATCCCTAGTATCCACTATGTTCTGAGATTGATGTTGCTATGACTTTGCTATGCTTAGTGCTTGTCACTAGGGCCCGAGTGCCATGATTTCAGATCTAAACCTATTATATTTTCATCAATATATGAGAGTTCTTGATCCTATCTTGCAAGTCTATAGTCACCTACTATGTGTTACGATCCGGCAACCCCGAAGTGACAATAATCGGGACCACTCCCGGTGATGACCGTAGTTTGAGGAGTTCATGTATTCACTATGTGTTAATGCTTTGGTCCGGTACTCTATTAGAAGGAGGCCTTAATATCCCTTAGTTTCCAATAGGACCCCACTGCCACGGGAGGTTAGGACAAAAGATGTCGTGCAAGTTCTTTTCCATAAGCACGTATGACTATATTCGGAATACATGCCTACATTACATTGATGAATTGGAGCTAGTTCTGTGTCACCCTATGTTATGACTGTTACATGATGAACCACATCCGGCATAATTCTCCATCACCGATCCATTGCCTACGAGATTTCCATATATTGTTCTTTGCTTATTTACTTTTCCGTTGATATTGTTACAATCACTACAAAACACCAAAAATATTACTTTTGCTACCATTACCTTTTACTACTGTTACCACTACTATCATATTACTTTGCTACTAAATACTTTGTTGCAGATATTAAATTTCCAGGTGTGGTTGAATTGACAACTCAGCTGCTAATACTTGAGAATATTCTTTGGCTCCCCTTGTGTCGAATCAATAAATTTGGGTTGAATAGTCTACCCTTGAAAACTGTTGCAATCGCCTATACTTGTGGGTTATCAAGACTATTTTCTGGCGCCGTTGCCGGGGAGCATAACTCTATTCTTTGAGTCACTTGGGATTTATATCTGCTTATCATTATGAAGAACTTGAAAGATCCAAGAACCAAGATTTATCCCTCAACTACGAGGGGAGGTAAGGAACTGCCATCTAGCTCTGCACTTGATTCACCTTCTGTTTTGAGTAAATTTGCGACACCTAGACCTGCTTCTACTATTTATTCTGATATGTCGCATATTATTGATGATGCCACTTTTGCTATGCATGATACTTATGATGAAACTACTTCTATGCTTAATACTGCTGTGCCACTTGGTGAATTTCTTAATGAACAACTTGCTAGGGCTAGAGAGAATGAAATTATTGAAACTGATAATATTGATGAAAGTGATGATGAAGATTCTCCCCCTAGATATGAATTGCGTGTTGTTCTTGAAGGTTATGTTATGGATGAAGAAACCGCTAGAGATTTTCTTGCTTGCAATGATAGGAGTGATCTTAAGAAATTATTAGCTAAGCTGAAACAAAAAACTATGAATGCTAGAATGAAATATGATCCTGCTTTTGCCACTTCACCTATCTTTGTTACTGATAAGGATTATGAATTCTCTGTCGACCCTGAGATAATTACTTTAGTTGAATCTGATCCTTTCTATGGCTATGAATCTAAAACTGTTGTGGCACATATTACTAAATTAAATGATATAGCTACCCTGTTCACTAACGATGAGCAAACTCGCTATTATTATATCCTTAAATTATTTCCGTTCACGTTAAAGGGTGATGCTAAGATATGGTTTAATTCTCTTGATCCTGGTTGTGTGCGTAGTCCCCAGGATATGATTTACTACTGAAAGATTGTGGATGTCGCCTAGAGGGGGGGGTGAATAGGCGTTTTAAAATAATTACGATTTAGGCTTGAACAAATGCGGAATAAACCTAGCGGTTAATTTTTCAAGCACAAAACCTAAAACAACTAGGCTCACCTATGTGGACCAACAACTTATGCTAATCAAGATAAGCAACTATGTGATAGCAAGATATATGACAAGAAACAATATGGCTATCACAAAGTAAAGTGCATAAGTAAAGAGCTCGGGTAAGAGATAACCGAGGCACGCGGAGACGACGATGTATCCCGAAGTTCACACCCTTGCGGATGCTAATCTCTGTTTGGAGCGGTGTGGAGGCACAATGCTCCCCAAGAAGCCACTAGGGCCACCGTAATCTCCTCACGCCCTCGCACAATGCAAGATGCCGTGATTCCACTAAGGGACCCTTGAGGGCGGTCACCGAACCCGTACAAATGGCAACCCTTGGGGGAGGTCACCGAACCCATACACTTTGGCAACCCTTGGGGGCGCTCACCGGTACCCGTCAAATTGCTCGGGGCGATCTCCACAACCTAATTGGAGACCCCGACGCTTGCCCGGAGCTTTACACCACAATGATTGAGCTCCGAACAACACCAACCGTCTAGGGCGCCAAGGCACCCAAGAGGAATAAGCTCTAGGGTGCCCAAACACCCAAGAGTAATAAGCTTCTCAAACTTCACTTCCACGTATCACCGTGGAGAACTCAAACCGATGCACCAAATGCAATGGCAAGGGCACACGGAGTGCCCAAGTCCTTCTCTCTTAAATCCCACCGGAGCAACTAATGCTAGGGAGGGAAATGAGAGGAAGAACAAGACGGAGAACACCAAGAACTCCAAGATCTAGATCCAAGGGGTTCCCCTCACATAGAGGAGAAAGTGATAGGTGGAAATGTGGATCTAGATCTCCTCTCTCTTTTCCCTCAAAAACTAGCAAGAATCCATGCAGGGAGTGAGAGTTAGCAAGCTCAAAGAAGGTCAACAATGGGGGCAAAAACAAGCACAAGAGATAGGGAACCATTTGGGAAGAAGACCCCCTTAAATAGGTCCCCACGAATCTGCCCGTTATGTACAGAATAACATAGGAGCGGGGACAACCTCTATGAGCACCAGTACAACCGGTAACATGCAATAAGCGGTGCAACCTCCCCACAACCGCGCAACAACCGCACCACAACAGAGACCAGTCCGGTGGTAGAGCGGTACATGACTGGTACAACCTCCAGACCAATTCTGGAGCGGTACAACCGCTCCAAACACCGGTTGTACCGGTCAAGCGCTACAACCTCTCCATGGGGCGGTACAACCTCTCTGTGTAAAACAGGCAATATCAAAACAGCCACAACTTTCGCATACGAGCTCTGAATTCAACGAAACCAAGTTTATTGGAAAGCTAACGACAAGGGCTAACACAATCTTGAGAGAAATATCAATAAGAAGGAAATGAGAAAAGGACCATAATAAAATGGTGAGAACCCTTCCTCGGAAAAGATTGGTAAAACCTCCAACACTGAAAACATCATAGAAGATGCATGCGAACTCCGTTTTCGATGAACTCAAGCTTGTCATCAAGATGACCATAAGCTCTAAGACTCACAAATGGAACCAAACAAGAACCAAGAAATATGATGCAAGGATGCAATGGTTTGAGCTCTCGACGAATGATACAATCAAGCTACTCCCCAGAGAGCCCCCCTTGATAGTATGACAATCGATCCTACAACCCGGTCTCCCAACTACCACTATGAGACCGGTAAAATAGAAAACCTATGAAGGGCAAACCTTTGCCTTGCACATAGTCCACTTGAGCTAGATGATGACGATCTTGACTTCCTCAAGTTGGACCACCTTTCTTGATTGTGTTGGCTCGATGAAGACTAGTTGATTGCTCCCCCATACTCCACTATGGGTGAGCCACTCTTTGGCACATCTTCACAATTCCATTGACACCACAATGGACAGTAAGCTTCAAGCTTGATTGCTCCCCCATACTCCATTATGGGTGAGCCACACTTAGAGTTGCTCCATTTTAACTTGCACACTGCAAACTTGATGATGATCACCACTTGATGTCATCCTCCATGGGTTGTATGAGATCTTCCTCTTGACGCAAGACCATGGAAACATACCTAACCCACAAAGAACACTCATGTAGACAATGGGTTAGTACACAAAGCGTAATGGACAATGCTTACCATACCATAGGATCACTTGATCCCTCTCGGTACTTCTTCTACGCTTTGTGAGTTGATCAACTTGATTCACTCTTGACTTAGTGTTGATCAACATTGAATCATTCCAACTCTCTTCATTTGGATGATGTCTTGAAGGTAAACATGAATGATCACACAATCTTCTTGTTTAAGACATGCTTGCAATAAGCTCAACTCACACATGCATGACCAATCTTTGGATAACCTTGAAAAGAACTTTGGCCATCTCAACTCACACATGACCAATCTTTGGATAATTCCTTGAAAAGCACTTTGGCCATCTCATAAACTCCTTGAAACCAACACATGGACTTCAAGACAATCCTATGGACAAATCCTTCAAATATAACTCAAGGCAACCGTTAGTCGATAGAGATTGTCATCAATTACCAAAACCACACATGGGGGCACCGCATGTCCTTTCAATCTCCCCCATTTTGGTAATTGATGACAATCACTTTCAAGAGAGTTTATATAAGGAATTATTTATCACCATGCAATGCAACAACCAATAATTCATGTGAATGAGATGCAAATGCTTAGGTACAAAACCAAAGCAAGAAGAAAAAAAACTCTCTAAACTTATCCACAAAACTCTCTGAAACTTCTCCCCCATTGGCATCGATTGCCAAAATGGGCGAAAAGCTTAGAAGGCCAATATAAATTGTGTTCCTCCATAAATTGTGTATTTCTCAAAATAGAGTGGAATGCAATACACATATCCAACGGTAATACTTGGAGGAAGACCAACTATATTTAGGCATCAAGATTGCTAAAGGAATGATATGCCATAAGGACATAACAAAGAGAGTCACAAGCAATCAAGCAATCAAAAGGTACCAATTGAAGCAAGCAATCAACGGGTATCAATTCAACCAACTAGACCAAAGATCCTACGAGCTACATGAATAAAGGATATTATGATATGAGCAAAGGAGTGTTCTAAAGAAACTAGAGAAGCTCCCCATGATTTGTGCACACATAAGAATTTTTGTATTTGGATACAAAGTGCACAAAATAGGATCACAGCTCCCCCAAAATCAATAGAAACTTACAACAAGTGCAAGTGAGCATATAGCAAACTAAGCCTAGTACATGTAACAAACACATGGTTGAGCAACAAGTGAAAGAGGCAAGTTAAGAATGGGCTCAACCAAAATGATGTGTGTGAGTCAAGGCAATGCACTTGAGAAGACTAATGTACAGATGAGCATTAAGTATCAATAAAGTCTTGAAAGAATGAGGCACACGGTGCAGGCCTATCATTCCCACACACAACTACCAAATGGGTTCACAAGCTTACTAATAAGCATATAAAGAACCTATGCTTGTGACAACCCGTTGTGAAGATAGAGGATGAAAGCCTCATCAAGACGAAAGCCTCATCAAGACGAAAGCCTCATCAAGACGAGGGATACCAATTAAGATGGCAAAAGCCTCGTAAATATAAGCATGAGGAAAATAATCTTCACCGCACAAGAGTGCATCAAGATGCAACGATATAAGACACGCACTCAAGGCAAAAGCTTTCACGGAGCCACAAAAGTAATAACAAGAGAAAGACAAGGTGGACGTTAAAGAAAGGATATCAACTAGATATGCAACTTCTCTCAAGTGTATAAGATTCTAGGTAGACGAAATCATGATGGTATATATCTACAAAGAAGGATGTACACCCGAAATAGTTACAACACGAGGAACAAGATATCCAAAGGGAGGTCATACATATACCAATAAGATATTTTCTTGGGAGCATAGCACATGGCTAGATATGGTCTTATTGTATATAAATGAAGTCCACACACGAACAACAAAGACATCACAACTAGCAACAAGAGATCATTGTTTGGATGCTTTGAGAAAGGAAACAAGTATCACAAGAATGAATGAATAACATGCCATGATACAACCTACAAAAGGTTGATGCAAGAAATGTGTGCATGGAGAATATGAAGATACTTGTTACCGAGTTAACATTGGAAGTATGTAGTAGATACCAATTGAAGGTAGATAGTAGTTCATTGATCATCCTAGCTCGACTCCAATAAGCACATGATGACAACACCTTCCTTGTGAGTGAGCCGAGCATCCAATGTAACTCCAATTGTTCCTAGAACAACAACAAAAACAAAATGGTACCCAAACTCATTGGGACCAAAGAGTTAGAAACACCAACAATACAGAGGACAAACTCCACATAAATATGTGCATATAGAAAAGGAAATGAAATTCATGCACATCTCATCCAATTTGAGACTTGGTGGAGTTTCCCCTATATATTGGGTCGAAGAAAGAAAGCATGCCAAAGATACTACATGAAGTTAATATGCACGCTCAAGACTTTCAAGAACCGATACCAAATGACAAAGAAAAACCAAGTGAAGAAAAGATACCAAATGAATAAAACATCACTTGGAGGATATCCATAAAAGATACATCAAGGAATGAGATATCCATTGATACACTCAAAAAAGGTATCAAACTCCCAAAAGAGAGGATGGTTCCAAACAAACCAAGCTCTCTACAAAGTTTCATGATGGCAAAAAGTACCAAAATGAAAACGGCTTGCCTTCCACCAACACACACTTGATAAGGATCGCAAGACGAGTGTTTTATAGAAAATAGGATAGCTCCCCCAAGACTAGTGCATTGAGAGAATTTGCATTTGAATACAAAATGCACAAGGTGGGATCACCACTTTCACTATATCTAGAAAACACTAAACAAGATCCACAAGTGGTATGGAAGACAAAGGGAGATGATACAATCCTTGGCAAGAGAAATGGCAAATAAAAAACAAAAGCCAATGTAAAGATGATCAATAAATTCTACCACAAAAGTGAGTACCAATTGTCAAAGGACAAGAAGTAAATGGAAATAATTCCCGGTGGTAGATAGCAAGGATATCCGACATCATCTTCACACCATACAAAAAGCAAATTGCAACTTGTAGAGCTAACATGCCACCTAGGAACAAGATAATTTACAATATCAACTCTAGATGACAATATCTCAAATGTACACATTTTCTAGGCTAGTAATATACACATAGCATATTACTCCCCCATAATGTGATACCAATTAAAGATAGACAAGAGGCAATTAAAGGATCCAACAAGAGATAATTAATGGACTATTTAGAATATGAATTTCTCATGACAAGACATACCACATAGTGACTAGATAAGCTTGCAATATCAATACTAAGTGGTATTCCCCATGTACCCACCTTTATAGGATTGTGAAGTGCACAAAGCACATCACTCCCCCATAATGGGATATTCCATTATTCTCTCACAAGAGCCAACTAAGAAATAAACAAGATGCAAAAGGCTCAATGCATGACACACACGTACATGATGTGCAAACCAACACACACATACTTGATTGCTCAAGATAATCAAGTTGGAAGCACAAGATATACAAACACATGCAAGGAACAAAACCAAAACATGCAAGGGGGCAAGTAACTTTCAATGTAAGAAATTGAGGTACAAGTTACCGCAAGGAGGCACATTGGATATAAGATATAATCTTGATGATTCAATTGACTTGGCTTGAGATAATAAGAATGATGAAGTACCCTTAATTCTTCATAATGTATCCAAGTCTCCAATGACCTCCAACATTACCTATTGATCAAGTTTGAGCTTGTTGGTCCCCAACCAAGTTGGGTCCTAAGAGGTTAGTCACAATAGGCTTGGCTACCCAAATGGTTCTTTGCTTCAAACCACTTTGAGTACCAACAAAATTGGCAACCACATTGCTAACCTTATCCTTCCTAAGAGAATAAACATCATCAATAATAATTGGGTTGGATAAGTTACCACTAGTGCATGAAGAGGCGAGGTGACCTTTCTCGCGACATAGGTAGCAACGTCTACTCTTCACTTTCTTCTCACTTGATTTCTCAACTTGAGAAGCATAAGCTTGAGTCTTCTTGGGAAGAGGCTTTCCTTCAACTTGAGGTTGAGAATGAGAGTGTACTTGTGGCCGCTTCCCTTGTTGCTTGTCACTAATGGGCTTCTTCTTCAATGGGCAAGATCTAACATGATGCCCTTCTACTTTGCACTTGAAGCAAACAATCTTGGCCGAATTCTTGACTTGTTCTTGGCCCTTCCTTTTGTTCACCTTGGACTTCTTCTTCTTGTTGGAGTTGAATCCAAGTCCAACTTTGTCATTGGGGGATTTTTGCACGCTCAAGATGTTGTTGAGAGTAAATTTCCCTTAATGACTCTTTTCCAAGTCTTTCTTCAAAGAAGTGACTTGGTCCTTGAGCTCTTTGATTCCCTCTACATGGTTAGTCTCAACACAAGTACTAGAGGGAGTATAAGCTTCATCATTAGAGCAAAAAGGCAAGGAAAGCAATTCATCACAAGATGTACCAATGTTATGCATGGATGAATTGTGAGGACTAGCACAAGGCAATATAGCATTTTGACCGAAAGTAGTGCTAGTATCCACATGAGGCTCACTAGATGTTACCTTAGCAAGCATGGCCTCATGAGCTATCTTTAGCACATTATGGGATACTAGAAGATCATCATGAGAGCTTGTGAGCTTTACATAATTTTCTTCCAACATCCCATAGTTGCTAGATAGCAACTCAAGTTGAGCCCTTAGCTCAACATTCTCCTTTAATATGGATGCTTCACAAGAGATATAGTTAGTAGCACAAGCATCATCATTAGCAACAAGAGGAGAAGACAACTTGGCAAGCTCTTTTGAATATGAAGCTTTAAGTTGAGCATGAGACTCGGTGAGTTTGATGAGCTCACTCTTAATGACCCTTGAGCCATTTTCGAGGTGATCAAAGTCCTCAAGGAGTTTAGCATGCACAACTTCAAGCTCCTCATTTTTAGTTTCAAAATCATTGGCCACCTCAACAGCTCTATCACGAGATTCCCTCACTCTAGATAATTCTAGACCAAAAGTCTCCTCAAGAGATTCCTTGGTGGTTTGTTCAAGTTCAAGAGCTTGAGAGAGGTCCGCAATCTCATTAGCGTAATCACGCTCATGACCTTACATTTTCTCAATGGTGACCTCATGCTCCTCGAGATGAGATTCCAACTCCTCAATATATTTCTTGCCCTCAATGGCAATGGACATAATTTCCATGAAGTTGGAACGAGCAATTTTATTTCTATGAAGAGCTTTAAAAACCATTTCCCCTTTAATTTTTAAGGAGGCAACATTATCATTCTCTTCATCATAATCAACATCATCATCATTCTTGACATCATCAATATCATCACAAGATATATTTGGATTCAAAGTGGGAGATACCTTTGAAGCCTTAGCCATAAGGCAAAAAGCGGTCGATGATGATGTAGGATCTCTTGAAGCACCGTTTAAGACCACATCTTGTTCCATGGAGTGTTGGGTTTCCTCTACATTGTTAGCATAACAACTCGAGGAAATAGATACATTTTTATCATGGCAACAAGGCATAGCAATCATATCATCATGAGATTTAGTCAAGCAATTTCTACATGATATGCAAGGACTATCAACACAAGCATGCGAGGCATTTGGAGTGCTCGAAGTGCTAAAGTCCAAAGATGGAGCATTGCAACAAGATAGTGAAGAAGAGTCACCAACGATAAGCACACTATCATCATTGCAATGACCAACACTACTCACCATAGCATTACCTTGTGGCAATCCACATGTAGGCAAAGTAGAAGAAGTTGAGAAGGCAACACGGCCGGATGTGGAGGGAGAACAATCATCCCCACAAAACTTGGACACGCCATATTTATCTTGAAGCTTTGTCCACAACTCATGAGCATCCCGGAACGGCATGAGTTGAAATATAACTACATTGCTCAAAGCATCGAAAAGCACATTAGAAGCTTGAGCATCGAGATAAGAGTTTTTCTCATCCTCTAAAGATAATATTTGGGGATCCTTTGGAGGAGAAAAACCCATATCTACAATTCGCTCTAAATTTGGGTCCATGACCCTAAAGAGATTAAGCATGTGAATTACCCAAACATCAAAATTTGTGCCATCGAAACTAAGAGTGTCAGAGAATCCTAATCCCCTAGTCGACATCTTTACTCTCTAGGCGGTAAAGCCTAATAAAGAGAGACGAGGCTCTGATACCAATTGAAAGATCGTGGATGTCGCCTAGAGGGGGGGGTGAATAGGCGTTTTAAAATAATTACGATTTAGGCTTGAACAAATGCGGAATAAACCTAGCGGTTAATTTGTCAAGCACAAAACCTAAAACAACTAGGCTCACCTATGTGGACCAACAACTTATGCTAATCAATATAAGCAACTATGTGATAGCAAGATATATGACAAGAAACAATATGGCTATCACAAAGTAAAGTGCATAAGTAAAGAGCTCGGGTAAGAGATAACCGAGGCATGCGGAGACGACGATGTATCCCGAAGTTCACACCCTTGCGGATGCTAATCTCTGTTTGGAGCGGTGTGGAGGCACAATGCTCCCCAAGAAGCCACTAGGGCCACCGTAATCTCCTCACGCCCTCGCACAATGCAAGATGCCGTGATTCCACTAAGGGACCCTTGAGGGCGGTCACCGAACCCGTACAAATGGCAACCCTTGGGGGAGGTCACCGAACCCATACACTTTGGCAACCCTTGGGGGCGGTCACCGGTACCCGTCAAATTGCTCGGGGCGATCTCCACAACCTAATTGGAGACCCCGACGCTTGCCCGGAGCTTTACACCACAATGATTGAGCTCCGAACAACACCAACCGTCTAGGGCGCCAAGGCACCCAAGAGGAACAAGCTCTAGGGTGCCCAAACACCCAAGAGTAATAAGCTTCTCAAACTTCACTTCCACGTATCACCGTGGAGAACTCAAACCGATGCACCAAATGCAATGGCAAGGGCACACGGAGTGCCCAAGTCCTTCTCTCTTAAATCCCACCGGAGCAACTAATGCTAGGGAGGGAAATGAGAGGAAGAACAAGACGGAGAACACCAAGAACTCCAAGATCTAGATCCAAGGGGTTCCCCTCACATAGAGGAGAGAGTGATTGGTGGAAATGTGGATCTAGATCTCCTCTCTCTTTTCCCTCAAAAACTAGCAAGAATCCATGGAGGGAGTGAGAGTTAGCAAGCTCAAAGAAGGTCAACAATGGGGGAAAAACAAGCTCAAGAGATAGGGAACCATTTGGGAAGAAGACCCCCTTAAATAGGTCCCCACGAATCTGCCCGTTATGTACAGAATAACATAGGAGTGGTACAACCTCTATGAGCACCGGTACAACCGGTAACAGGCAATAAGCGGTACAACCGCACCACAACAGAGACCAGTCTGGTGGTAGAGCGGTACATGACCGGTACAACCTCCGGACCAATTCTGGAGCGGTACAACCGCTCCAAACACCGGTTGTACCGGTCAAGCGGTACAACCTCTCCATGGGGCGGTACAACCTCTCTGTGTAAAACAGGCAATATCAAAACAGCCATAACTTTCGCATACGAGCTCTGAATTCAACGAAACCAAGTTTGTTGGAAAGCTAACGAAAGGGCTAACACAATCTTGAGAGAAATATCAATAAGAAGCAAATGAGAAAAGGACCATAATAAAATGGTGAGAACCCTTCCTCAGAAAAGACCGGTAAAACCTCCAACACCGAAAACATCGTAGAAGATGCATGCGAACTCCGTTTTTGATGAACTCAAGCTTGTCATCAAGATGACCATAAGCTCTAAGACTCACAAATGGAACCAAACAAGAACCAAGAAATATGATGCAAGGATGCAATGGTTTGAGCTCTCGACGAATGATATGATCAAGCTACTCCCTAGAGAGCCCCCCTTGATAGTACGGCAATCGATCCTACAACCCGGTCTCCCAACTACCACTATGAGACCGGTAAAATAGAAAACCTATCAAGGGCAAACCTTTGCCTTGCACATAGTCCACTTGAGCTAGATGATGATGATCTTGACTTCCTCAAGTTGGACCACCTTTCTTGATTGTGTTGGCTCGATGAATACTAGTTGATTGCTCCCTCATACTCCATTATGGGTGAGCCACTCTTTGGCACATCTTCACAATTCCATTGACACCACAATGGACAGCAAGCTTCAAGCTTGATTGCTTCCCCATACTCCATTATGGGTGAGCCACTCTTCGAGTTGCTCCACTTGAACTTGCACACTACAAACTTGATGACGATCACCACTTGATGTCATCCTCCATGGGTTGTATGAGATCTTCCTCTTGACGCAAGACCATGGAAACATACCTAACCCCACAAAGAACTCTCATGTAGACCATGGGTTAGTACACAAAGCGTAATGGACAATGCTTACCATACCATAAGATCACTTGATCCCTCTCGGTACTTCTTCTACGCTTTGTGAGTTGATCAACTTGATTCACTCTTGACTTAGTGTTGATCAACATTGAATCATTCCAACTCTCTTCATTTGGATGATGTCTTGAAGGTAAACATGAATGATCACACAATCTTCTTGTTCAAGACATGCTTGCAATAAGCTCAACTCACACATGCATGACCAATCTTTGGATAACCTTGAAAAGAACTTTGGCCATCTCAACTCACACATGACCAATCTTTGGATAATTCCTTGAAAAGCACTTTGGCCATCTCATAAACTCCTTGAAACCAACACATGGACTTCAAGACAATCCTATGGACAAATCCTTCAAATATAACTCAAGGCAACCATTAGTCCATAGAGATTGTCATCAATTACCAAAAACCACACATGGGGGCACCGCATGTCCTTTCAACTACTTCTCTGCTAAATATTTCCCCGCTCATAAGAAACAAGCTGCTTTAAGGGAAATATATAATTTTGTGCAAATTGAAGAAGAGAGTCTCTCACAAGATTGGGGGAGGCTTCTCTAGTTACTTAATGCTTTGCCTGATCATCCTCTTAAGAAAAATGAAATACTTGATATCTTTTATAATGGACTAACCGATGCTTCCAGAGACCACCTGGATAGTTGTGCTGGTTGTGTTTTCAGGGAAAGAACACCAGATGAAGCTGAAATTTTATTGAATAATATGTTGACCAATGAAAATAATTGGACACTTCCTGAGCCAACTCCTAAGCCAACTCCGAAGAAAAGGGGTGTTCTATTTCTCAGTCCTGAAGATATGCAAGAGGCAAAGAAATCGATGAAAGAAAAAGGTATAAAAGCTGAAGATGTTAAGAATTTACCTCCTGTTGAAGAAATACATGGTCTTAATTTGCCACCTGTTGAAGAAATACATGGTCTTGATAACCCGACATTGGTAGTAAAGGTAAATTCTCTCTATAGATATGATAAAGCTGAAATCCCTCCTAGTAAGTTTGCTAGCCAATGCTTAGATGATTTTGATAACTTTATGGTTAAGCAATAAGACTTCAATGCTTATTTTGGTAGAGAATTAAAACGCAATGATTATATGATTGAACACTTGAGTGATTATATGTCCAGAGTTAAAGGTGAACTAAAACTTATTAGTAAACATGCTTCTATGGTTACCACTCAAGTAGAACAAGTACTTAAAGCTCAGAATGATTTGCTCAATGAATTGAATAGTAAAAATAATGATTTTCCTTAGAGTGGCTACTAGAACTGGTACAATGACTCAGGAACCTTTGTATCCTGAAGGCCACCCTAAGAGAATTGAGCAGGATTCTCGAAGAAATAATGTAGATGCACCTAGTCCTTCTAAGAAGAAGAAAAAGAAAAATGATAGGACTTTGC
Source organism: Triticum dicoccoides (assembly GCF_002162155.2). Lineage (NCBI taxonomy): Eukaryota > Viridiplantae > Streptophyta > Magnoliopsida > Poales > Poaceae > Triticum > Triticum dicoccoides. The sequence goes on from NC_041390.1 coordinate 433,062,462, forward strand.
ATGCTTCTAGTGAACCTGTTGATGACACACCTGAGAATCCCAATGATATTTCTATTTCTGATGCTGAAACACAATCTGGTAATGAGCATGAACCTAGTGATAATGTTAATAATGATGTTCATGTTGATGCTCAACCTAGTAATGATAATGAGGTCGAAACTGAACCTGCTATTGATCTTGATAACCCACAATCAAAGAATCAACGTTATGATAAGAGAGACTTTGTTGCTAGGAAGCACGGTAAGGAAAGAGAACCATGGGTTCAGAAACCCATGCATTTTCCTCCTAAACCATCCAAGAAAAAGGATGATGAGGACTTTGAGCGCTTTGCTGAAATGATTAGACCTATCTTCTTGCGTATGCATTTGACTGATATGCTTAAAATGAATGCTTATGCTAAGTACATGAAAGATATTGTTACTGATAAAAGAAAGATACCGGAAGCTGAAATTTCCACCATGCTTGCTAATTATAATTTTAAGGGTGGAATACCAAAGAAACTTGGAGATCCAGGAGTACCAACTATACCATGCTCCATTAAAAGAAACTACTCCCTCTGTTTTTATTTAGTCCGCATATTAGCTTTGGTCAAAGTCAAGCTTTGTAAGTTTTGACTAAGTTTATAAACAAAAATACTAATATATACAATAAGAAATCAATACCACTAGATTCATTACTGAATGTACTTTCACATCATATAGATTTGTTATGGTAAATGTTTATATATTTTTCTATACACTTGGTCAAACTTTGCAAAGTTTGACTTTGTTCAAACCTAATATGCAGACTAAATAAAAACAGAGGGAGTATTTTAAAACTGCTTTATGTGATCTTGGAGCCGGTGTTAGTGTTATGCCTCTCTCTTTATATCGTAGACTTGATTTGAATAAGTTGACACCTACTGAAATATCTTTGCAAATGGTTGATAAATCAATGGCTATACCTGTCGGTATTTGTGAGGATGTGCCCATTGTGGTCGCAAATGTTACTATTTTAACGGACTTTGTTATTCTTGATATTCCCGAGGACGATAGTATGTCTATTATTCTTGGAAGACCCTCTTTGAATACTGCAAGGGCTGTTATTGATTGCAACAAAGGCAATGCCACTTTTCATGTTAATGGCAATGAGCATACGGTACACTTTCCGAGGAAACAACCTCAAGTTCACAGTATCAATTCTATTGGAAAAATTTCAACTATTACTATTGGAAGTTTTGAATTTCCTCTTCCTACTGTCAAGAAGAAATATGATATTCTTATTGTTGGGGATGTGCATATCCCTGTTGAGGTAACCTAGTGTTATTCGAAAATTCTCCGGTTCCATGTTACTCAGAATGAGTTTGTTAACAAGACCTGATCAACCTTGTTAGTGGATTCCTTTTGATGAGCATGAGATGGATGAATTTAGAAAACACAACTCTCTGTACCCTCTTTTTACTTTCTGTTATTTATATTAAATAAAGCAAAAATAGTATTTTTCTGTCTGTTTTCTGAATTATCAATGCAATAAAAAATACCCCGAAAATAAAGTTCTCCAAATGCCCTGATAATTAAATATGATTTTTTCTAGAATATTTGAGAATATCTCGCACTGAAAACACAGCAGGGGGAGCAAGCACCTGGCCACGAGGGTGGAGGGCGCGCCCTACCCCAATGGGCGCGCGCCCTACCTCGTGGGCACATGGTGGCTCCCCTCCACTTATTCCAGCTACCACACACTCCTTCCTCCCTCAAACATCACTAGCCAGCTCAAACCCGAGTCCAAGCTCATCTTGCTGCCATTTTCGATCTCCTTGCTCGAAGCTCCATTCAAAAAACTGCTTTGGGGGATTGTTCCTTGGTATGTGACTCCTCCAATGGTCCAATTAGTTTTTGTTCTAGTGCTTTATTCATTGCCTATTTTTGCTGCTTAGGTGCCCCTGTTCTTGAGCTTGCATGTCAAATTTATGTGGTCAAAAGTAGTTTTAATGCATGATATATCCTCTAGGCACTTGTAGGAGTAGTTGCTATCAATTTTGTTGAGTTTGGTTCACTTTTATTTTGAAGTTACTAAAAATTTCAGAAATTTTCAAAAAAGGATGAAGAGATTTTTGAGGGGCTCATCGAGCCAAAGCTCGTAGAATAAACAAAGTGAAGAGAATAAGAAGCCCAAGTATAATCTCCCTCGCACCGCGGAGGTTCGGCCGTGTGAATGGCCTTGTGACAATTTCTTGAGAGCAGACGGGATTTATGATGATTTCTATGAATTGGCTAAGAATGCAGGCCTCGCCGCCTTCCTCCACGACCAACGTGAAAAGTATCTCTTACTCACCAATATCTTTGTGCAAAACTTTCATTTCCATGCTAGGAGCTCACCACCTTTGGTGGAATTTTATTTATATGATGAGCATAAGGAGATGTCACTTCGTGACTTTTGTCGAATTTGTTTGATCCCTTTTGTGGGCAGTGTAGAGGAACCACATCATGACGATGTGGATGGGTTTATTGATACCATTGCTATAGGGGAAACGAGGAAGGTTTCCGACGCACGAATCACTAGCATACACTTTCCTGTTCTACGTTACTTTGCTATATTTGCCAGTAGATGCTTAATTAGGCGCGAAAACTGTGGAAACCTGAGTTCCCCTAATATTGTTATTTTGTGCCATGCCTTATTTCGTGATGACACATTAAGTATGGGTGCTATTGTTGCAAAGCGGTTAAATATTAACCGTACTAAGGGCCCCGTCCTTGGAGGCATCTTCGCCTCGTGCCTCGCTGCACATTTTAATATACCCATTAGGCATTATGAGAAGGAAGAGAAGTTGCTGCCTCTTGTTTTTCTAGGTCATAAGAGTATGGTAGCACATGATTTTATTGTTAAGAATAGGGAAAAGGAGCTTAAGTACAAATTAACATTTGGTAAAAATCATCCTGAGACTATTACCTTGCCTGCTCCTTCCTTGTTTGATTTATCTGCAGGCAAGTACCTTGTTCCATTGGAGGCCATTCACGCCCACCGGAACCCTACATCAGCTATAGAGCCAGAGCCGGAACCACAATTTGATCCTCCATGACAGTCTGATTACAAGTGGGATCCGGAGGTGATTGCCAACCAGTGGGAATCCGAGGCTTCTTCACGGTACGACCCCAACTATTACTTTGGATATCCGCTAGGCCAGCCGTGGCCATAGACCAACTTAGGCCAAAAGCCTAAGCTTGGGGGAGTACGTATTTCTCACCGACATTACATTCATGTTCCCACACTCATGCTAGTTGTCGCTGCTCATACTTTTTCATTGTACCATCCATGCTAGTTTATTTTCCTTGTTATGCTTTATTCTTGTGTGTTTAATAAACCTTGATAAAAAACAAAAAAATTAGTTGTAGCTTTTAATTACTTTACTTTCCATGCTTGTAGTAGTAACTAAAAAGAAAACCCAAGAAGATTTCTCGTTCTTCTTTTGCTTGTTGGGAGTTTTCCCGTGTAAATAGTTTTATTTCTTTTCTTGTTCTTTGGGGTTCGAGAGGAGAAGACCATAATTGAAAATGTTGAGTGGCTCTTATATGCATTATTGTTGATCTGACAGAGAGCCCATATTACCTTGTCTCCTCTCTTGAATTGAATGCTTGCATATTCCAGCTTAGTCCAATGCATGTGCCCTATTATTATTATCCGCACTATTCGTTCATGCAAGTGAAAGGCAATAATGACGATATATGATGAACTTATTGAGATGAGAAAAGCTGGTATGAACTCGACCTCTCTTGTTTTTGTAAATATGATTAGTTCATCGTTCCTGATTCAGCCTATTATGAATAAACATGTTTGCAATGACAATTAGAGATTATAGTTGCTTATGCCATGCTTAATTAGCTAGGAGCTTATAATGGTTTACCCTGCGTGCCAACATGCTATTAAAATGGTTGTGATGTGGTATGATAGGGTGGTATCCTCTTTTGAACGATTCGAGTGGCTTGACTTGGCACGTGTTCACGCATGTAGTTGAAACAAAATCAACATAGCCTCTACGATATTTATGTTCATGTTGCATTATATCCTACTCATGCTTGCATTCGGTGTTGATTAATTTTAATGCATGTTCATGACTGTTGTCGCTCTCTAGCTGGTCGCTTCCCAGTCTTTTCCTAGCCTTCACCTGTACTAAGCGGGAATACTGCTTGTGCATCCAATTCCATAAACCCCAAAGATATTCCATATGAGTCCACCATACCTACCTATATACGGTATCTACCTGCTGTTCCAAGTAAATTTGTATGTGCCAAACTCTAAACCTTCAAATAAACATTCTGTTTTGTATGCTCGAATAGCTCATGTGTCAACTAGGGATGTCTGTATCTTCCAAGTTAGGCGGGTTATTCTCAAGAGGAGTGGACTCGGCTCCTCACTCACGAGAAAATGGCTGGTCACCGGGATGCCCAGTCCCATGCTTTATGCAAATCAAATCAAAATAATTGCAAACAAAACTCCCCCGGGATTTTTGTTAGTTGGAGGCACTCGTTGTTTCGAGCAAGTCATGGATTGATTCTTGTTGGTGGAGGGGGAGTATAAACTTTAACATTCTGTTTGGGAACCGCCTATAATGTGTGTAGCATGGAAGATATCGCCATCTCTCGGTTGTTATGTTGACAATGAAGGTGTATCGCTCAAAATATTATTCTTATCTATTTCAAAACCGAGCTTTGGCACCTCTACAAATCCCTGCTTCCCTCTGCGAAGGGCCTATCTATTTACTTTTATGCCGAGTCATCATCCTCTTATTAAAAAGCATCAGTTGGAGAGCACCACTGTCATTTGTGTTCATTAATGTTAGTTTACATTGAGTATGACTTGACTGGATCTCTTTTACCATGAATTACAATGTCTAGTCAGTCCTTGATCTTTAAAGGTGCTCTGCATTTATGTTTTGCGGTCCCAGAAAGGGCTAGCGAGATACCATCCTGTTATATCATATCATGATTGTTTTGAGAAAGTGTTGTCATCTGAGATTTATTATTATTGGTCGCTAGTCGATTATGTCATTGATATGTGTAAACATGAGACGTAAATGTTATTGTGAATATGGTTAGTTCATAATCTTTGCTGAAAACTTGAATGCTGGCTTTACATATTTACAACAACAAGAGCAAACAGAGTTTGTAAAAGTTTTTCTTTATCACTTTCAGTTTATCAACTGAATTGCTTGAGGACAAGCAAAGGTTTAAGCTTGGGGGAGTTGATACGTCTCCATCGTATCTACTTTTCCAAACACTTTTGCCCTTGTTTTGGACTCTAACTTGCATGATTTGAATGGAACTAACCCGGACTGGCGCTGTTTTCAGCAGAATTGCCATGGTGTTATTTTTCTGCAGAAATAGAAGTTCTCGGAATGACCTGAAAATCAATGGAGAATTATTTTGGAATATATAAAAAATACTAGAAGAAAGATCCTTGTCAGGGGGGGCCTCCACCTGTCCACGAGGGTGGGGGCGCGTCCTACCCCATGGGCGCGCCCCCTGCCTCATGGGCCCCCTGACGCTCCACCGACCTCAACCTTGACTCCATATATTCAGTTTCGGGGAGAAAAACACCAGAGAGAAGGATTCATCGCGTTTTAAAATACGGAGCAGCCGCCAAGCCCTATACTCTCTCGGAAGGGATGATCTGGAGTCCGTTCGGGGCTCCGGAGAGGGCAATCCATCGCCATCGTCATCATCAACCTTCCTCCATCACCAATTTCATGATGCTCACCACCGTGCATGAGTAATTCCATCGTAGGCTTGCTGGACGGTGATGGGTTGGATGAGATTTATCATGTAATCGAGTTAGTTTTGATAGGGTTTGATCCCTAGTATCCACTATGTTCTGCGATTGATGTTGCTATGACTTTGCTATGCTTAATGCTTGTCACTAGGGCCCGAGTGCCATGATTTCAGATCTGAACCTATTATGTTTTCATCTATATATGAGAGTTCTTGATCCTATCTTGCAAGTCTATAGTCACCTACTATGTGTTATGATCCGACAACCCCGAAGTGACAATTATCGAGACCAGTCACGGTGATGCCCGTAGTTTGAGGAGTACATGTATTCACTATGTGTTAATGCTTTGGTCCGGTACTCTTTTAAAAGGAGGCCTTAATATCCCTTAGTTTCCAATAGGACCCCGCTGCCACGGGAGGGTAGGACAAAAGATGGCATGCAAGTTCTTTTTGTTGGGGAACGTAGTAATTTCAAAAAAAATCCTACGCACACGCGGGATCATGGTATGCATAGCAATGAGAGGGGAGAGTGTTGTCTACGTACCCTCGTAGACCGTTCGCGGAAGCATTATATCAACGCGGTTGACGTAGTCGTACGTCTTCACGATCCGACCGATCCAAGTACCGAAAGCACGGCACCTCCGAGTTCTGCACACGTTCGGCTTGGTGACGTCCTTGCCTTCTCGATCCAGCACGAGGGGCGAAGTAGTAGATGAGTTCCTGCAGCACGATGGCGTGGTGACGGTGTTGGTGAAGAACAATCTCCGCAGGGCTTCGCCTAAGCACTGCGAAAACTATCACGGAGGATAAACTAGAGGGGACGGGGTTGCCGGCACAAGGCTTGGTGTTTCTTGATGTGTCTTGGGTGCTAGACCTACCCCTCTATTTTATATGTTGAGCCTTGGGGTCGAAACTTGGAGTAAAAGCCTCCACAAAGTCAGTTTCACCCGAAAGGCAAGAGTCCTTCTCGGACTCTAGGGCCAGACGCCAGGGTTCCTGGCGTCTGGACCCAGACGTCAGGGACCCTGGCGTCTGGCCCCTGGACTCCGCAAAACTTCCTTTTGCGCTTTCCAAAAACCTCGCAGGCTTTCCCCTTTGGCCCAGATAAAGTGTTCTCATGTCCAAAAATTCTGGGGCACATCCGGAACCCCTTCCGGTGAATTCTGGAACCCTTCCGGAGATCAAACACTACTATCCACATATCAATCTTCACTTTCGGACCATTCCAGAGTTCCTTGTCATATCCGTGATCTCATCCAAAACTCCGAACAACATTCGGCCACCAACATACATAACTCATAGTACTATATCGTCAACGAACGTTAAGCGTGCGAACCCTACGGGTTCGAGAACTATGTAGACATGACCGAGACACCTCTCTGGTCAATAACCAATAGCGGGACCTGGATGCCCATATTGGCTCCTACATATTCTACGAAGATCTTTATCGGTCAGACTGCATAACAACATACGTTGTTCCCTTTGTCATCGGTATGTTACTTGCCAGAGATTCGATCGTTGGTATCTCAATACCTAGTTCAATCTCGTTAGCGGCAACTCTCTTTACTCGTTCCGTAACACATCATCCCGCAACCAACTCATTAGTTGCAATGCTTGCAAGGCTTAAGTGATGTGTATTACCAAGTGGGCCCAGAGATACCTCTGCGACAATCGGAGTGACAAATCCTAATCTCGAAATACGCCAACCCAACAAGTATCTTCGGAGACACCTGTAGAGCACCTTTATAATCAACCAGTTACGTTGTGATGTTTGGTATCACACAAAGTGTTCCTTCGGTCATAGGAACATGTATAAGTCATGAAGAAAGCAATAGCAACAAACTAAACGATCAAGTGCTAAGCTTAACGGAATGGGTCAAGTCAATCACATCATTCTCCTAATGATGTGATCCCGTTAATCAAATGACAAATCTTTGTCTATGGCTAGAAAACATAACCATCTTTGATCAACGAGCTAGTCAAGTAGAGGCATACTAGTGACACTCCATTTGTCTATGTATTCACACATGTATCATGTTTCCGGTTAGTACAATTCTAGCATGAATAATAAACATTTATCATGAAATAAGGAAATAAATAATAACTTTATTATTGCCTCTAGGGCATATTTCCTCCAGTCTCCCACTTGCACTAGAGTCAATAATCTAGATCACATCGCCATGTGTTTTAACATCAATAGTTCACATCACCATGTGATTAACACCCATAGTTCACATCATCATGTGACCAATAACCAAAGGGTTTACTAGAGTAAATAATCTAGTTCACAACGCTATGTGATTAACACCCAAAGAGTACTAAGGTGTGATCATGTTTTGCTTGTGAGAGAAGTTTAGTCAACGGGAATGCAACATTCAGATCCGTATGTATTTTGCAAATTTCTATGTCAACAATGCTCTGCACGGGGCTACTCTAGCTAATTGCTCCCACTTTCAATATGTATCCAGATTGAGACTTAGAGTCATCTGGATCAGTGTCAAAATTTGGATCGACGTAACCTTTTACGACAAACCTTTTTGTCACTTCCATAATCGAGAAACACATCCTTATTTCACTAAGGATAATTTTGACCGCTGTCCAGTGATCTACTCCTAGATCACTATTGTACTCCCTTGCCAAAAACAGTGTAGGGTATACAATAGATCTGGTACATAGCATGGCATATTTTATAGAACCTATGGCCAAGGCATAGGGAATGACTTCCATTCTCTTTCTATCTTCTGCCGTGGTCGGGCTTTGAGTCTTACTCAGTTTCGCACCTTGTAACACAGGCAAGAACTCTTTCTTTGACTTGTTCCATTTTGAACTACTTCAAAATCTTGTCAAGGTATGTACTCATTAAAAAACTTATCAAGCGTCTTGATCTATCTCTATAGATCTTGATCCTCAATATGTAAGCAGCTTCACCGAGGTCTTTCTTTGGAAAACTCCCGTCAAACATTCCTTTATGCTTTGCAGACTAATTCTACATTATCTCCGATGAACAATATGTCATTCACATATACTTATCAGAAATGTTGTAGTGCTCTTGTAAATACAGGCTTCACCGCAAGTCTGTATAAAACTATATGCTTTGATCAACTTATCAAAGTGTATACTCCAACTCCGAGATGCTTGCACCAGTCCATAGATGGATCACTGGAGCTTGCATATTTTGTTAGCACCTTTAGGATTGACAAAACCTTCTGGTTGCATCATATACAACTCTTCTTTAATAAATCCATTAAGGAATGCAGTTTTGTTTATCCATTTGCCAGATTTCATAAAATGCGGCAATTTCTAACATGATTCAGACAAACTTAAGCATAGATACGAGTGAGAAACTCTCATCGTAGTCAACATCTTGAACTTGTCAAAAACCTTTTTGCGACAATTCTAGCTTTGTAGATAGTAACACTACTATCAGTGTCCGTCTTCCTCTTGAAGATCCATTTAATCTCAATGGCTCGCCGATCATTGGGCAAGTCAATCAAATTCCATACTTGGTATCATACATGGATCTCATCTCAGATTTCATGGCCTCAAGCCATTTCGTGGAATCTGGGCTCATCATCGCTTCCTCATAGTTTGTAGGTTCGTCATGGTCAAGTAACATGACCTCCAGAACAGGATTACCGTACCACTCTGGTGCAGATCTAACTATTGTTTACCTACGAGGTTCGGTAGTAACTTGATCTGAAGTTACATGATCATCATCATTAGCTTCCTCACTAATTGGTGTAGTAGTCACAGGAACAGATTTCTGTGATGAACTACTTTCCAGTAAGGGAGCAGGTACAGTTACCTCATCAAGTTCTACTTTCCTCCCACTCACTTATTTCAAGAGAAACTCCTTCTCTAGAAAGGATCCATTCTCAGCAATGAATATCTTGCCTTCGGATCTGTGATAGAAGGTGTACCCAACATTTTCTTTTGGGTATCCTATGAAGACGCACTTCTCTGATTTGGGTTTGAGCTTATCAGGTTGAAACTTTTTCACAGAAGCATTGCAACCTCAACGGGTTTAGATGGTGCCCTATTTAAAGTGAATGTAGCTGTCTCTAATGCATAACCCGAAAATGATAGTGGTAAATCGGTAAGAGACATCATAGATCGCACCGTATCTAATAAAGTATGGTTACGATGTTCGGACACACCATTACACTGTGGTGTTCCAATTGGCGTGAGTAGTGAAACTATTTCACATTGTTTTAACTGAAGGCCAAACTCGTAACTCAAATATTTTACTTCTGCGATCATATCGTAGAAACTTTTATTTTTGTTACGGTGATTCTCCACTTCACTGTGAAATTCCTTGAACTTTTCAAATGTTTCAGATTTATGTTTCATCAAGTAGATATACTCATATCAGCTCAAATCATCTGTAAAGATCAGAAAATAATGATACCTGCCGCGAGCCTCAATATTCATCGGACCACATACAACAGTATGTATGATTTCCAATAAATCTGTTGCTCGCTCCATTGTTCCGGAGAACGGAGTCTTAGTCATCTTGCCCATGAGGCATGGTTCGCAAGCATCAACTGATTCATAATCAAGTGACTCCAAAAGCCCATCAGCATTGATTTTCTTCATGCGCTTTACACCAATATGACCTAAACGGCAGCGCCACAAATAAGTTGCACTATCATTATTAATTTTGCATATTTTGGCTTCAATATTATGAAAATGTGTATCACCACGATCGAGATCCAACAAACCATTTTTATTGGGTGTATGACCATAGAAGGTTTTATTCATGTAAATAGAACAACAATTATTCTCTAACTTACATGAATAACCGTATTGCAATAAACATGACCCAATCATATTCATGCTCAACGCAAACACTAAATAACATTTATTTTAGGTTTAACACTAATCCCGAAAGTATAGGGAGTGTGTGTGATGATGATCAGATCAATCTTGGAACCATTTCCAATACAGATCGTCACTTCACCCTTAACTAGTCTCTGTTCATTCTGCAACTCCCGTTTCGAGTTACTATTCTTAGCAACTGAACCAGTATCAAATACCGAGGTGTTGCTATAAACACTAGTAAAGTACACATCAATAACATGTATATCGAATATAGCTTTGTTCACTTTTCCATCCTTCTTATCCACCAAATACTTGGGGTAGTTCCGCTTCAAGTGACCAGTCCCTTTGCAGTAGAAGCACTTAGTTTCAGGCTTAGGTCCAGACTTGGGCTTCTTCTTGAGCAGCAACTTGCTTGCCGTTCTTCTTGAAGTTCCCCTTTCTTCCCTTTGCCCCTTTACTTGAAACTAGTGGTTTTGTATACCATCAGCACTTGATGCTTTTCTTGATTTCTACCTTCGTCGATTTCAGCATCATGAAGAGCTTGGGAATCGTTTCTGTTATCCCTTGCATATTATAGTTCATCACGAAGTTCTACTAACTTGGTGATGGTGACTAGAGAATTCTGTCAATCACTATTTTATCCGGAAGATTAACTCCCACTTGATTCAAGCGATTGTAGTACCCAGACAATCTGAGCACATGCTCACTGCTTGAGCTATTCTCCTCCATCTTTTAGCTATAGAACTTGTTGGAGACTTCATATCTCTCAACTCGGGTATTTGCTTGAAATATTAACTTCAACTCCTGGAACATCTCATATGGTCCATGACGTTCAAAACGTCTTTGAAGTCCCGATTCAAAGCCGTTTAAGCATGGTGCACTAAACTATCAAGTAGTCATCATATTGAGCTAGCCAAACGTTCATAACATCTGCATCTGCTCCTGCAATAGGTTTGTCACCTAGCGGTGCATCAAGGACATAATTCTTTTGTGCAGCAATGAGGATAAACCTCAGATTATGGATCCAATCCGCATCATTGCTACTAACATCTTTCAACTTAGTTTTCTCTAGGAACATATCAAAAATAAAACAGGGGAGCTAAACGCGAGCTATTGATCTACAACATAGATATGCTAATACTACCAGGACTAAGTTCATGATAAATTTAAGTTCAATTAATCATATTACTTAAGAACTCCCACTTAGATAGACATCCCTCTTAATCCTCTAAGTGATCACGTGATCCATATCAACTAAACCATGTCCGATCATCACGTGAGATGTAGTAGTTTCAATGGTGAACATCACTATGTTGATCATATCTACTATATGATTCATGCTCGACCTTTCGGTCTCCGTGTTCCGAGGCCATATCTGTTATATGCTAGGCTCGTCAAGTTTAACCTGAGTATTCCGCGTGTGCAAATGTTTTGCACCTGTTGTATTTGAACGTAGAGCCTATCACACCCGATCATCACGTGGTGTCTCAGCACAAACAACTTTCGCAACAGTGCATCCTCAGGGAGAACACTTATATCTTGATAATTTAGTGAGAGATCATCTTATAATGCTACCGTCAATCAAAGCAAGATAAGATGCATAAAAGATAAACATCACATGCAATCAATGTAAGTGATATGATATGGCCATCATCTTCTTGTGCTTGTGATCTCCATCTCCAAAGCACCGTCATGATCATCATCGTCACCGGCGCGACACCTTGATCTCCATGGTAGCATCATTGTCATCTCGCCAACTTATGCTTCTACGACTATCGCTACCGCTTAGTGATAAAGTAAAGCATTACACGGCGTTTGCATTGCATACAATAAAGCGACAAGCATATGGCTCCTGCCAGTTGCCGATAACTCAGTTATAAAACATGATCATCTCATACAATAAAATTTAGCATCATGCCTTGACCATATCACATCACAACATGCCCTGCAAAAACAAGTTAGACGTCCTCTACTTTGTTGTTGCAAGTTTTATGTGGCTGCTACGGGGTGAGCAAGAACCATTCTTACCTACGCATCAAAACCACAACGATAGTTCGTCAAGTTAGTGTTGTTTTAACCTTCTCAAGGACCGGGCGTAGCCACACTCGGTTCAACTAAAGTTGGAGAAACTGACACCCGCCAGCCACCTGTGTGCAAAGCACATCGGTAGAACCAGTCTCGCGTAAGCGTACGCGTAATGTCGGTCCGGGCTGCTTCATCCAACAATACCGCTGAACCAAAGTATGACATGCTGGTAAGCAGTATGACTTATATCGCCCACAACTCACTTGTGTTCTACTCATGCATATAACATCTACACATAAAACCTGGCTCGGATGCCACTGTTGGGGACGTAGTAATTTCAAAAAAATTCCTACGCACACGCAGGATCATGGTGATGCATAGCAACGAGAGGGGAGAGTGTTGTGTAGCGACCCGACCCGAATGGATCAAGTCTCTGTGCTTAAGTGTCATCCCTGGATCGGTATGCTGACACACACAGTACTCGAGGATTTATAACAGAGGTAAATCACATGTAAAAGTAACGTAAATACTATTACCTCAATCCAAAATAGCGGAAGTAACAAGGTTGTGGATTCCCATCAACACCAACGGCAAAGTTGAGTGTAGAAATTGTAACCCTAATGTATCACTTACTCGTCATAAGATAATCCTGCAACATGAGACGTTGCAGCCACAAAGGGTCAGTACATTGAATGTACTGGCAAATTCACACCATAGAGAGAAATGATGAACAATGGCTATAACTACATGCATATATGGCTGGTGGAAAAGCTCTATGGTTATAAGGTTTTTGCGAAAAGCCAATTTTTCCCTACTGCAATGGAATACATTTTAATTAACTATCATGGTGGTTGTTGAACATTGAGAATGGTTGACAGCATTCTCAATCCCAATTAAGTAACATCATTAAACCCAACAAAATTAATTTAAAGTAACGTGATGAGATTCACATGATAATCCAAGTACTAGATACTCAAAACGTCCATAACCGGGACACGGCTAATCATGATTAGTTTATACACTCTGCAGAGGTTGCGCACTTTTCCCCACAAGACTCGATCGCCTCCGTTGGATTTCTCGCACTACATGGTGTTTGAGAAACGGATGACCGAGACATAGTCTTTCAGAAGCGCTAGCACCTTGTTATCGGGTAGACCGTACCACCTACATCCCCTACATCTGCTAGTCTACCACTGTAAGAGTTCGCACGACTTAGTCAACTATGCTAGAGCCCATAGTAGCTTGTGGCTACACATGGAAGTTTCTAGTATGAATAATCTCATGATCCCTTTGAGCCTGGATGGCGGTCCATAAAAAAATAGGCAATCCTGGTCTACACAGGTGCCTAGACAGGCAATCCTGGAATACCCAGGTGCCTCAATCCACCCAGATGTGTGTTTAAGTTGCCACCTTAAGTAAACCATTAATTAACAATCTCATATCTGTCATGAATACTTTCAAAACCCAATCCACGTCTACGAGCATAGCATGGCAATCTAAGCATAACGTAATAGTAACTCCCAAGGGTTTGATAATAAATTGGTAATAGGTACTACCTCAACTACTTCCCATCCCCCAATTTAATTAGATCCTAATCATGCAATGTTGGAGGTTTGATCTAATGCAATAAAAAGTGGGTATGAAAGAGGTATGATCAAAGTGTGAACTTGCCTGCAATGTTGATGAAGATGATTTGCACTCATAACCCTTGATAGTTCTACTCGTCACACTCCGGTCAATCTATCGTAAGCAAGCAATAATAACCACACATAAGCAATTACTCAAAAAATCAGAAAGATCGAAGAAGACAATTCGGAAAACATCAAAACCAAGCAAATAACTCTTGCAACATAAAACAATTTCTAATAGTACCAAAATTATACGAATTTGGCCTTATCCGAAATTTTAGGTCAAGAGCTTCGATTTGCAAAAAGAATCAACTCAAACGGAGCTACGAAACTCAAGTTATGATCAAACAAAGTTTGAATTCAAATCTGATCTAATTCAAATTTTAAACTTTTCAAAAACATATTTGAGTTGGATTACTGGATAGAGTGGATCATAACGAAGACGTGAGCGTTGGTTTCATCTAATTCCGACTAACGAGCAAAAAGTTATAGTCGTTTGAAAACCAGGGGCTGATCTGTAAAGAAAATATTCACGGATGGGTCCCTGGACTGAAATTAAAAAGAAAAAGAAAAAAAATCTGTCGAGCGAACGCTCGCTAACAGAACCTAAAGAACGAAAATCGTTCGCTACCAATCTAAACGAACGAATGTTCGCTATTTAATAAAACCTAGAAAAAAACAGATCTAGTATAGGGTTTTTTTTAAAACCGAACTTAAAATAAAACTGGATCGGACGGCGGTTATACCGGTTCACAGTGGTTTGGCGGTTTTCAAGAGAAAACTGACGGCGGAGAGGTTGAACTCCGGCGACAGCGGGCGGCTCGGGCTTCACCGGAGCGGCGACTCTCGTGGCCGGCGGCGAGGGCGGAGTGGACGGGGAGGGGCGACGCGGCAAGGCGAGGTGGATGGCGGCGTCGGCGGCGATCCAAGACGAAGAAACAGAGCGACAGCGGCGAGCGGATCTCGCCGGCGGCGGCGATCCCGGCGAGTGCGGCGGCGGTGGCTCGGCGAGATGCGGGAGGGCGGCGGCGCGAGTAGAGGGAGGGGAGGGGATTAATAAGAGGAGGGGGCGACGGCCTTGGGGAAGGGGCCAAGGAGAGGCCGGGGCGGTCACGGCCGTCGAGGTCGGCGGCGGCGTGTGGCGGCTCGGGACTGTCCCGAGCTCGGGGACGGGCGCAGAGGTGGGCTGGGCCGCGGTCTGGCTGGGTTGGCTGGGCCGGCCCAGTCGGGGAAGTTTTTTTTAATAAAGATTTTTTTCCAAACAAACATAACAAATAAAAACAAATAGAAATAAAAATATTATATAGGCATATAATATACCAAAATTTGCAGAAAAAGATTTTCTACAACATGGACATTTTTAATATGCCAAATAAAATCCTCACAAAATCAGATAAATCAAAGAATGCTACTGCTCTAATAAAATCCAGTAAAAATTATTTTAAAAAATCATAAATGAATTCAAATGTATTTCTCTCCAATTTTCTGTTGTAGGGAATCATGTTACCCTAATTTCCATATATTTTATTTTTGGAGAAAAATAATTTGAATAAAAACTCAAATAACCCAAATTGAAAAATAATTTCAACTGGATTTTAAATTTGAGTTTCTTTGAAACTCCCAACTCATATTTCATATAATTTGAAGAACTCACTTTATCTTCTCTCGTGAAAATCATTGAGTTGCTTAAAGTTTCTGAATTTGAAATATTTCCAAATGAAATTCAAATCTTTTTTCAAAACCCTTTTCATTTATTTAAATGGAAGAAGTCATGTCATCTCCTCTCGAGGGTTTTGTATTTGAAAAGAATTTGAATTCACGGAGATCAAAATGCAAAAGGTGAAAGTTTGGGAAAGTCCTTTTATTCCCTCTCATTTAACTTTCAAAAAGTTTTGAATTTCACTCAATCAATCACACAACAATCAAGCAACCAATCAAATCTATCTATTAAATATAACATTCCAAAATTTAGAATTTTGGGATGTTACATGTTGTCTACGTACCCTCGTAGACCGTTCGCGGAAGCGTTATATCAACGCGGTTGATGTAGTCGTACGTCTTCATGATCCGACCGATCCAAGTACCCAAAGCACGGCACCTCCGAGTTCTGCACACGTTGGGCTCGGTGATGTCCTCGCCTTCTCGATTCAACAAGAGGGGCGGAGTAGTAGATGAGTTCCGGTAGCACGACGGCGTGGTGACGGTGTTGGTGAAGAACAATCTCCGCAAGGCTTCGCCTAAGCACTACGAAAACTATGACGGAGGATAAACTAGAGGGGACGGGGTTTCAGGCACACGACTTGGTGTTTCTTGATGTATCTTGGGTGCTAGCCCTACCCCTCTATTTATATGTTGAGCATTGCGGTTGAAACTTGGAGTAAAAGTCTCCACAAAGTCGGTTTCACCCGAAAGGAAAGAGTCCTTCTCGGACACCAGGGCCAGACGCCAGGGTTCCCGGCGTCTGGCCCGAGGACTCCGCAAAACTTCCTTTGGCGCTTTCCAAAAACCTCGTGGGCTTTCCCCTTTGGCCCAGATAAAGTGTTCTCGTGCCCAAACATTTTGGGACACATCCGGAACCCCTTTCAGTGAATTCCGGAACCCTTCTGGAGATCAAACACTACTATCCACATATCAATATTTACTTCCGGACCATTCCGGAGTTCCTCGTCATATCCATGATCTCATCCGAAACTCCGAACAACATTCGGTCACCAACATACATAACTCATAGTACTATATCATCAACGAACGTTAAGCGTGCGGACCATAAGGGTTCGAGAACTATGTAGACATGACCGAGACACCTCTCTGGTCAATAACCAATAGCGGGACATGGATGCCCATATTGGCTCCTACATATTCTACGAAGATCTTTATCGGTCAGACCGCATAACAACATACGTTGTTCCCTTTGTCATCGGTATGTTACTTGCCCGAGATTCGATCGTCGATATCTCAATACCTAGTTCAATCTTGTTACCGGCAAGTCTCTTTACTCGTTCTGTAACACATCATCCCGCAACCAACTCATTAGTTGCAATGCTTGCCAGGCTTAAGTGATGTGTATAACCGAGTGTGCCCAGAGATACCTCTCCGACAATCGGAGTGACAAATCCTAATCTCGAAATACGCCAACCCAACAAGTACCTTCGGAGACACCATTAGAGCACCTTTATAATCACCCAGTTACGTTGTGATGTTTGGTAGCATGTGTAACATCCCAAATTTTCAATTTGGAATGTTATACATTAGGTCATCATGCATATCATATTTTATTTTGCTTTTGGTTTGATCCTAGAAAATCCTAAGCAACTCAAGGACCCACGGAGAGAGTTGGGGATTTCGTTATTTACATATTTGAGTTTTCTCAAATTATGTAAACAGGATCATTTGATTTTATTTATTTTATCATCAATTATTTCTATTACAAAAATATGAGAGAGGGAATAAAATGACTTTCCCAAAATATAGAAATATTGAGGATTTAATAGAAAAATCAAATAAGTTTTATTTCGGAGTATTTCGGTATTTTTATTTGAATTTAGGAAAAATGCGTGTTTTTCAAAGTTGTAGTTTGGGCCCAGATAAATGTTCACTTTATCGGGCTTGATTTTATGAACCCGACAAAATTTATTTCACAATTTTTGGAGTCCGTTTAGTATATCTTTTTATTTTTTTTCCGAGCGGAATTATTTAAAAAAACGGAACTGACTCCTGGCCGTACCCGGCCAGGACTCCCTGGCCTGGGGCCTTTATAAGCCGCCCGAGCCGGCCCGAGAGAGAGAGAGGCCCGCCGCCAGCCAAACCCTAACCCTAGCCGCCGCCCCGCCGCCGCCGGCGCCGCCGGAGCCACGCGACTTTCGAGGTTCGCCGCCGCCTTGTTTTCCGTGCAGTTTTTTTAAAAAAAAATTTGTTCGTCGTTTTTCTTTTTCGTCGGATTTTCCGCGGTTATTTTCTGATCGCGATTTCTGATCCGATTTTCGTTTTAGTATAACTACATTTTCACGCAGAAGGAGTTGAATCTCAGACAAAGGAGATGGTTGGAGCTTATCAAGGATTATGATATGAAATTGCATTATCATCCCGGAAAGGCTAATGTAGTAGCTGATGCATTAAGCCGTAAGAGCCATGTCAATACACTAATGACGGGAGAAATACCCAAGGAGTTAGCAGGAAATCTTCGTGAACTATGTTTGGAAATAGTTCCGAGAGGCTATGTAGCAGCACTAGAGATTCAGTCAACTCTGATGGATAGAATCAGAGAAGCTTGAAAAACTGACAAAGAGATTGCCGCTATAAAGGAGAAACTGAGCAAAGGAAAAACTAAAGGATTTCGTGAGGATGACCATGACACCCTATGGTTTGAAGACCGCGTTTACGTGCCCAACAACCCGGAGATCAGAAAGTTGATTCTGCAAGAGGCACATGATTCACCGTATTCGATTCACCCAGGAAATACCAAGATGTATTTGGATTTGAAGGATATTTTCTGGTGGACCGGAATGAAGAAGGATATTGCGGAGTATGTAGCAGTTTGTGATGTGTGTCAGAGAGTAAAGGAAGAGCATCAGAAGCCAGCAGGATTGTTGCAACCATTGCCGATACCCGAATGGAAGTGGGATAAATTAGGCATGGATTTTATCACGGGATTACCAAGGACTCGTTCAGGCTATGACTCGATTTGGGTTGTAGTTGATCGATTGACGAAGGTAGCTCATTTCATCCCAGTAAAGACCACTTACACAAGTGCTAAGTTGGTAAAGATATACATGACCAGGATCGTATGTTTGCATGGAGTTCCAAGGAGCATCGTATCAGATAGAGGAACCCAGTTTACCTCAAAGTTCTGGAAGCAGTTGCATGAGACTTTGGGTACTAGGCTAGAATTTAGTACAGCTTTTCATCTGCAGACAGATGGACAGACTGAGAGAGTCAACCAGATTTTGGAGGATATGCTGAGAGCTTATGCGCTAGATTATGGATCTAGTTGGGACGATAATTTGCCATATGCGGAGTTTTCTTACAATAATAGCTATCAGACCAGTTTGAAGATGGCCCCTTTCGAAGCTTTGTACGGAAGGAGGTGCAGGACACCGTTGTCATAGGACGAAGTTGGAGACCGCCAGTTGTTTGGACCGGATTTGATTCAGGAGTCTGAACGGAAGGTGAAGTTGATTCGCGATAGGCTCAAGGTAGCCCAGTCCAGGCAGAAGAGCTACGCAGATTCTAAACGCAAGGAGACAGTTTACGAAGTTGGAGACAGAGTTTATCTTCGAGTATCCCCACTTCGAGGGATTAAGCACTTTGGAGTTAAGGGGAAGTTAGCGCCACGATTTGTAGGGCCATATCGAGTTTTGGAGCGTATGGGAGAAGTGGCCTACAAGTTGGATTTGCCAGAAGGATTGGCCGGAGTGCATGATGTGTTTCACGTTTCTCAGTTGAAGAAGTGTCACGCGGAGATGGCTGACATACCATTGAGAGACACAGTGCCATTGGAAGCAATCCAGTTGGATAACAATCTGACTTATGAGGAGAAACCAGTCAAGATCCTCGAGTTTGCTAGTCGAGTCACTCGTAGCAAGGTTATCAAATTTTGCAAAGTCCAGTGGAGCCACCACACGGAGGATGAAGCCACCTGGGAGCGAGAGGAAGATTTGCTCAAAGACCACCCTCACCTATTTTCAATTTGGAATGTTATACATTAGGTCATCATGCATATCATATTTTATTTTGCTTTTGGTTTGATCCTAGAAAATCCTAAGCAACTCAAGGACCCACGGAGAGAGTTGGGGATTTCGTTATTTACATATTTGAGTTTTCTCAAATTATGTAAACAGGATCATTTGATTTTATTTATTTTATCATCAATTATTTCTATTACAAAAATATGAGAGAGGGAATAAAATGACTTTCCCAAAATATAGAAATATTAAGGATTTAATAAAAAATCAAATAAGTTTTATTTCAGAGTTTTTCGGTATTTTTATTTGAATTTAGGAAAAATGCGCGTTTTTCAAAGTTGTAGTTTGGGCCCAGATAAATGTTCACTTTATCGGGCTTGATTTTACGAACCCGGCAAAATTTATTTCACGATTTTTGGAGTCCGTTTAGTATTTCTTTTTTTCCGAGCGAAATTATTTAAAAAAAACGGAAC
Organism: Triticum dicoccoides; assembly: GCF_002162155.2. NCBI lineage: Eukaryota > Viridiplantae > Streptophyta > Magnoliopsida > Poales > Poaceae > Triticum > Triticum dicoccoides. The sequence goes on from NC_041390.1 coordinate 433,082,834, forward strand.
CGACTCCGGGCCGTACCCGGCCAGGACTCCCTGGCCTGGGGCCTTTATAAGCCGCCCCAGCCGGCCCGAGAGAGAGAGAGGCCCGCCGCCAGCCAAACCATAACCCTAGCCGCCGCCGCCGCCGGAGCCGCGCGACTTTCGAGGTTCGCCGCCGCCTCATTTTCCGTGCAGTTTTTAAAAAAAAAATCTGTTCGTCGTTTTTCTTTTTTGTCGGATTTTCCGCGGTTATTTTCTGATCGCGATTTCTGATCCGATTTTCGTTTTAGAATAACTTTTCGCTCGTTTATCGGAATCAGGCGATTTAAGCGCCTGGAGTTTCGTCTCGAAACCCTCTTTCCGAATAATCAACTTAAACAAGTTTTTGCTACTGTAAAATTTGCCCTAGATCCAGATTGCTAGAACGGAGTTGTTTTCTTTCGCCGTTTGATTTCTTTTGCTTCGTTCGATTTGATTCTTTTTGCCAACCGGAGTTCTTAAGTTGAACTTTCTGGTTAGATCTTCTATTTGAGTTTTACCTGTGCATTAGATGAGTACTTATTATATGCTTGTTGTTTGTCTGCGATAGAATACCCGGAGTGCGCCACCTGTTACGTTGAATCTCTAGGTTTCGTGGATCATCAGCAAGGCAAGTAACACTTTGATCATACCTTTTTCTACAACCCAGTTTTATTGCATTAGATCAATCCTCACACACTGCATGATTAGGATCTAATTAAATTGTGGGATGGGTAGTAGATGAGGTAGTACCTATTACCTGATTACTATCAAACCTTTGGGAGTTATTTCTACGTTTGCTTATTATGCCATGCTATGCTAGTAGACGTGGATTGGGTGAGTGATATCCATGACAGATGTGAGATTGATAATTAAGGGTTTATCTAAGGTGGCAACCTAACACACATCTGGGTGGATTGAGGCACCTGGGGTTACCAGGACTTGCCTGTTTTCTTGGACCGCCACCCAGGCTCAAAGGGATCATGGGATTATTCATACTAGAAACTTCCGTGTGCAGCCACAAGCCAATATGGGCTCTGGCATAGTTGACTAAGTTGTGCGAACTCTTACAGTGGTAGACTAGCAGATGTAGGGGAAAGTAGGTGTACCGGTCTACCCGTCGTAAGGTGCTAGCGCTTCTGAAAGACTGTGTCTCGGTCATCCGTTTCTCAAACACCTTGTAGTGCGAGAAACCAAACGGAGGTGATCGAGTCTTGTGGGGAAAAGTGCGCAAACCTCTGCAGAGTGTAAAAAACTAATCATGGTTAGCCGTGTCCCCGGTTATGGACATCTTAAGTATCTAGTACCTGGATTTTCATGTGAATCTCAACATGTTACTCTAAATTAATTTTGATGGGTTTTAATGATGTTACTTAATTGGGATTGAGAATGCTATCAACCATTCTCAATGTTTCACAACCACCATGATAGTAATTAAATCTATTCCTTTGAAGTAGGGAAAAATTGGCTTTACGCAAAAACTGTAACCATAGAGCTTTCCACCAGCCAAATATGCATATAGTATAGCTGTTGCATTCCATTATTCTCTATGTGTTACCTTGCCAGCATATTCCATGTGCTGACCCGTTTTCGGGCTGCAACGTTAATGTTGCAGACTTTTCAGACGACGATTGAGGACTTTTAGGTCGTGGTTCTATACTCAATGATGTCATTGGAGTTGATGGACTCACTTATCTTCCTAGCCTTCCGCTGTTGTCGTTATTAGATGGCCTTAAGCCATATTTATTGTAATAAGTTCTCTTTTGAGACACTCGATGTAATAAGTGTGTGATTGCTACTCTGCTATAAATCCTCCGAGTACTATGTGGTGTCACCATTACTGATCTAAGGATGACACCGGAGCACAGAGATCAGACTGTTTGAGGTCTGGTCGCTACAGAGATGGTATCAGAGCACACGCTGACTGTAGGACACGACCACTAAGTAAAGACCTAGATCACTCTCTTCTCTTCTGACTTCTCATCTTTTCTACTCTTTAGGATGGCGGATGCAAGGAATAAGTTCACACAACCGGATGAAGATACACCCTTTGGACGCCACTTGAAGGAAGTCACAAGATACCTGAACATAGGAATACCAAGCTTCACGGGAACCTACAACGTCACTTTACCTGAAGAAGAGCGTTGGATGATACAAGTTCAAGTTCTAGGAAGGACGTTCATGCCAGTCACTGAGCCCATAGAGTTTTCTTCTGATGCCCCACCTTGGAGTCTAGGAAAGAGCATGGCAGCTCATATCGCCATGGGACGCATTGGAGAAGTCTACCACAAGGATCTTAAGGATACTATCTACCAGATTTGCGGGCGCCGAGGTGAACACTGGGAGATGATCAACACCAGGAAGGATAGATCAATTGCAGCTTTTATTCAGGAGTTAAACCAGCACATTCGATGCCAGGAGAATCAGATGTGCGCCGACATGATAGACCTGAAGAAGGCTAAGACTAGAATCAAGGAACTGGAGGAAGAACTCAAGTCTACACGCGAAGGTTATGAAGAAGAAATTGAAGTATTGGTGGAGAAGAATGATGATCTGATCAAGAAGATTGGAATATTTATGGGAGGCCCGACACCAGTAGATGAAGACGAAGAACCCAAGGAGATTAGCCCGGAGAACTACATCATCATCGACGCCACCGACTCGGAACAAGATAGTAGTGATGATGACTATGTTGATGAAGCAGGAGCAGATATCATGGAGTCTACAACCATAGAATATTTCTAGTAGACCACCTCATCAGTAGTAGCAGTCCACCATGTAAATATAGTAGTCCGAGCACTTTTTGCGATAGTTAGATCGATTGTATGCCTTTGTTTGATTGATTGAAGTGAATTGTGTGCTTTTGCCTCATGTGCATAAGGGTAGTGTTTTTCCTTTAGACCCCCTCTATTCTTATATCTCATCTTTTCTAAACCCTCAGATGCCTCCGAGACGTGACCCCGGATTTGCCTTTCCGCCGGAGCTCACCTAGTTGATCCAGCAGCAGAACACCCTGATGCAGTTGCTAGTTCAGAATCAGAATCAGGGGAACAACAACAACAACCCACCACCACCACCACCACCTGTTGACCACTTAGCCCATTTTCTTAGGCTGAATCCGCCGGTGTTTTCCAGTAGCACCGAGCCAATAGTAGCAGATGATTGGCTCCGCAAGATAGCTAGGGAGTTGACCACAGCAGGATGCACAGATGCAGAGAAGGTTAAGTTTGCCGCACATCAGTTAGAAGGACCCGTAGCATCTTGGTGGGAGAATTTCACAGCCACCTTCCCAGTCGACACTGTCACATGGGACCAGTTTCAGCAAGCTTTTCGTACTGCCCATGTTTCAGCAGGAGCAATGGCCATGAAGAAGCGTGAGTTTCGTAACTTGCGCCAAGGAGGACGGACAGTTGGCCAGTATGTGGAGGAGTTTAGTAAGCTAGCACGTTATGCCCCAGATGATGTTGCTACGGATGCACCTAAGCAGGAGAAATTCCTGGAAGGACTGAATGATGAGTTGAGTATGCAGTTGATGGTAGCCACCTTCAACAACTACCAGGAGTTGGTAGATCGTGCTCTTATGATTGAAGGGAAGCAGCAGCAAATTGAGAACCGCAAGAGGAAGTATGGACAAGGAAAGTATAATTCAGGAGCTCAGCAGAAGCCTCGTTTTACCCCTAGACCAGGAGGACATTTTCAGCATACCCATGGAGTAGGTAGCTCGCACAATCACAATGGCACCAAGAATGGTAATGGGAATGGAGGAAGTTATGGACAGAACCGCAGCACCCCATCAACCCCAGCCAAGAAGGATTTGAGCCACGTCACTTGCTATAAGTGTTCGAAGCCAGGACATTATGCAAATGATTGTCCTGAAGGACAAAATGGTAATGGAAGTTCTGGAAAGAAGCCGAACCCTTTCAATAGGGGACAGGTGAACCACGTTAGCGTGGAGGAGGTTGAAGCTGAGCCCGATGCAGTAATAGGTAAGTTTTTGGTTAAGTCATTTACTGCACTCGTTCTTTTTGATACTGGTGCATCGCATTCATACATATCAAGGGGATTTGTGTAAAAGTATAGCCTGCCCACTAGGATTCTTAAAACACCTATGCTAGTAAGCTCACCAGGAGCGGAGTACATGGCCAGACAAGGATGTTTTCAAGTGCCATTAAGTATAGGAAGGCATGTTTTCCCAACGGATTTAATTATTTTGGAATCCCAAGGTCTGGATGTGATTCTTGGTATGGATTGGCTGTCGATGTATGGAGGAAACATCGATTGTGCCAGTAAGACAATTTTGCTCACAACACCAGAAGGAAGAAGGATCAAGTATGTATCCCGACATGCGCCAAATAGGACACAAGTAAATTCCTTATCAGGAGTTGTGCAGGAGGAAGTACCAGTGGTAAAGGATTTTCCTGATGTATTTCTCGAAGAGTTGCCAGGAATGCCACCGGATAGAGACATTGAGTTTTTGATTGAGCTTTTGCCAGGCACTGGGCCAATATCGAAGAGACCATATAGAATGCCAGCAAAAGATTTGGTGGAAATTAAGAAGCAGATTAAGGAGTTACTGGATAAGGGATATATTCTCCCAAGTTCTTCACCTTGGGGATCACCAGTACTCCTAGTGGAGAAGAAGGATGGATCGTTAAGGATGGTTGTTGATTATCGAGGATTGAACGAAGTAACAATCAAGAACAAGTACCCACTACCAATGATCAATGATCTGTTTGATCGATTACAAGGAGCTAAAGTGTTTTCCAAGATCGATTTGTGATCAGGATACCACCAGTTGAAGATTCGAGAACAGGATATTCCTAAGACAGCTTTTACCACCAGGTATGGGCTGTATGAGTATACCGTTATGTCATTTGGACTGACTAACGCGCCTGCCTATTTTATGAACATGGTGAACAAAGTATTTATGGAGTTTTTGGATAAGTTCGTCGTAGTGTTCATTGATGATATCCTGGTATATTCGAAGAATGAAGAGGAGCATAAGGAGCATTTGTGTTTGGTCCTTGGAAAGCTCAGAGAACACCAACTATATGCCAAGTTCAGCAAATGTGAGTTTTGGTTGAAGGAAGTAGGATTCCTCGGACACGTTATATCTGGAGAAGGTATAGCAGTAGATCCCGCTAAAGTTGAAACCGTGACCAAGTGGGAAGCCCCAACTACCGTTGGAGAGATCCGGAGTTTTCTTGGACTCGCAGGATACTACCGGAGATTTATTGAGAATTTCTCAAAGATCGCAAAGCCAATGACGGAGTTGCTAAAGAAGGATACTAAGTTCAAATGGACTAAGGAGTGTGAGGCTAGTTTCCAGGAGTTGAAGAAACGTTTGGTGACCTCACCAGTGTTGATTTTGCCAGACCAAACCAAGGATTATGAGGTGTATTGTGACGCTTCACGTCGAGGACTTGGAGCAGTGCTTATGCAGGAAGGAAGAGTTGTTTCATATGCTTCACGACAACTGAAGCCCCACGAATTAAATTATGCCACGCATGATTTGGAGTTAGCAGCCGTAGTGCATGCGTTGAAGACATGGAGACATTTCCTCATTGGAAATCATTGTGAGGTGTACACGGATCACAAGAGTTTGAACTACATTTTCACGTAGAAGGAGTTGAATCTCAGACAAAGGAGATGGTTGGAGCTTATCAAGGATTATGATATGAAATTGCATTATCATCCCGGAAAGGCTAATGTAGTAGCTGATGCATTAAGCCGTAAGAGCCATGTCAATACACTAATGACGGGAGAAATACCCAAGGAGTTAGCAGGAAATCTTCGTGAACTATGTTTGGAAATAGTTCCGAGAGGCTATGTAGCAGCACTAGAGATTCAGTCAACTTTGATGGATAGAATCAGAGAAGCTCGGAAAACTGACAAAGAGATTGCCGCTATAAAGGAGAAACTGAGCAAAGGAAAAACTAAAGGATTTCGTGAGGATGAGCATGACACCCTATGGTTTGAAGACCGTGTTTACGTGCCCAACAACCCGGAGATCAGAAAGTTGATTCTGCAAGAGGCACATGATTCACCGTATTCGATTCACCTAGGAAATACCAAGATGTATTTGGATTTGAAGGATATTTTCTGGTGGACCGGAATGAAGAAGGATATTGCGGAGTATGTAGCAGTTTGTGATGTGTGTCAGAGAGTAAAGGAAGAGCATCAGAAGCCAGCAGGATTGTTGCAACCATTGCCGATACCCGAATGGAAGTGGGATAAGTTAGGCATGGATTTTATCACGGGATTACCAAGGACTCGTTCAGGCTATGACTCGATTTGGGTTGTAGTTGATCAATTGACGAAAGTAGCTCATTTCATCCCAGTAAAGACCACTTACACAAGTGCTAAGTTGGCAAAGATATACATGACCAGGATCGTATGTTTGCATGGAGTTCCGAGGAGCATCGTATCAGATAGAGGAACCCAGTTTACCTCAAAGTTCTGGAAGCAGTTGCATGAGACTTTGGGTACTAGGCTAGAATTTAGTACAGCTTTTCATCCGCAGACAGATGGACAGACTGAGAGAGTCAACCAGATTTTGGAGGATATGCTGAGAGCTTGTGCGCTAGATTATGGATCTAGTTGGGACGATAATTTGCCATATGCGGAGTTTTCTTACAATAATAGCTATCAGACCAGTTTGAAGATGGCCCCTTTCGAAGCTTTGTACGGAAGGAGGTGCAGGACACCGTTGTCATAGGACGAAGTTGGAGACCGCCAGTTGTTTGGACCGGATTTGATTAAGGAGTCTGAACGGAAGGTGAAGTTGATTCGCGATAGGCTCAAGGTAGCCCAGTCCAGGCAGAAGAGCTATGCAGATTCTAAACGCAAGGAGACAGTTTACGAAGTTGGAGACAGAGTTTATCTTCGAGTATCCCCACTTCGAGGGATTAAGCTCTTTGGAGTTAAGGGGAAGTTAGCGCCACGATTTGTAGGGCCATATCGAGTTTTGGAGCGTATGGGAGAAGTGGCCTACAAGTTGGATTTGACAGAAGGATTGGCCGGAGTGCATGATGTGTTTCACGTTTCTCAGTTGAAGAAGTGTCACGCGGAGATGGCTGACATACATTGAGAGACACAGTGCCATTGGAAGCAATCCAGTTGGATAACAATCTGACTTATGAGGAGAAACCAGTCAAGATCCTCGAGTTTGCCAGTCGAGTCACTCATAGCAAGGTTATCAAGTTTTGCAAAGTCCAGTGGAGCCACCACACGGAGGATGAAGCCACCTGGGAGCGAGAGGAAGATTTGCTCAAAGACCACCCTCACCTATTTTCTAGCCAACCCGAATCTCGAGCGCGAGATTCATCTTAAGGGGGGTAGGTTTGTAACATCCCAAATTTTCAATTTGGAATGTTATACATTAGGTCATCATGCATATCATATTTTATTTTGCTTTTGGTTTGATCCTAGAAAATCCTAAGCAACTCAAGGACCCACGGAGAGAGTTGGGGATTTCGTTATTTACATATTTGAGTTTTCTCAAATTATGTAAACAGGATCATTTGATTTTATTTATTTTATCATCAATTATTTCTATTACAAAAATATGAGAGAGGGAATAAAATGACTTTCCCAAAATATAGAAATATTAAGGATTTAATAAAAAATCAAATAAGTTTTATTTCGGAGTTTTTCGGTATTTTTATTTGAATTTAGGAAAAATGCGCGTTTTTCAAAGTTGTAGTTTGGGCCCAGATAAATGTTCACTTTATCGGGCTTGATTTTACGAACCCGGCAAAATTTATTTCACGATTTTTGGAGTCCGTTTAGTATTTCTTTTTTTTTTCGAGCGGAATTATTTAAAAAAACGGAACCGACTCCAGGCCGTACCCGGCGAGGACTCCCTGGCCTGGGGCCTTTATAAGCCGCCCGAGCCGGCCCGAGAGAGAGAGAGGCCCGCCGCCAGCCAAACCCTAACCGGAGCCGCGCGACTTTCGAGGTTCGCCGCCGCCTCATTTTCCGTGCAGTTTTTTTTAAAAAAATTATGTTCGTCGTTTTTCTTTTTCGTCGGATTTTCCGCGGTTATTTTCTGATCGCGATTTCTGATCCGAATTTCATTTTAGAATAACTTTTCGCTCGTTTATCGGAATCAGGCGATTTAAGCGCCTGGAGTTTCGTCTCGAAACCCTCTTTCCGAATAATCAACTTAAACAAGTTTTTGCTACTGTAGAATTTGCCCTAGATCCAGATTGCTAGAACGGAGTTGTTTTCTTTCGCCGTTTGATTTCTTTTGCTTCGTTCGATTTGATTCTTTTTGCCAACCGGAGTTCTTAAGTTGAACTTTCTGGTTAGATCTTCTATTTGAGTCTTACATGTGCATTAGATGAGTACTTATTATATGCTTGTTGTTTGTCTGCGATAGAATACCCGGAGTGCGCCGCCTGTTACGTTGAATCTCTAGGTTTCGTGGATCATCAGCAAGGCAAGTAACACTTTGATCATACCTTTTTCTACAACCCAGTTTTATTGCATTAGATCAATCCTCACACATTGCATGATTAGGATCTAATTAAATTGTGGGATGGGTAGTAGATGAGGTAGTACCTATTACCTGATTACTATCAAACCTTTGGGAGTTATTTCTACGTTTGCTTATTATGCCATGCTATGCTAGTAGACGTGGATTGGGTGAGTGATATCCATGACAGATGTGAGATTGATAATTAAGGGTTTATCTAAGGTGGCAACCTAACACACATCTGGGTGGATTAAGGCACCTGGGGTTACCAGGACTTGCCTGTTTTCTTGGACCGCCACCCAGGCTCAAAGGGATCATGGGATTATTCATACTAGAAACTTCCGTGTGCAACCACAAGTCAATATGGGCTCTGGCATAGTTGACTAAGTTGTGCGAACTCTTACAGTGGTAGACTAGCAGATGTAGGGGAAAGTAGGTGTACCGGTCTACCCATTGTAAGGTGCTAGCGCTTCTGAAAGACTGTGTCTCGGTCATCCGTTTCTCAAACACCTTGTAGTGCGAGAAACCAAACGGAGGCGATCGAGTCTTATGGGGAAAAGTGCGCAAACCTCTGCAGAGTGTAACAAACTAATCATGGTTAGCCGTGTCCCCGGTTATGGACATCTTAAGTATCTAGTACCTGGATTTTCATGTGAATCTCAACATGTTACTCTAAATTAATTTTGATGGGTTTTAATGATGTTACTTAATTGGGATTGAGAATGCTATCAACCATTCTCAATGTTTCACAACCACCATGATAGTAATTAAATCTATTCCTTTGAAGTAGGGAAAACTTGGCTTTACGCAAAAACTATAACCATAGAGCTTTCCACCAGCCAAATATGCATATAGTATAGCTGTTGCATTCCATTATTCTCTATGTGTTACCTTGCCAGCATATTCCATGTGCTGACCCGTTTTCGGGCTGCAACGTTAATGTTGCAGACTTTTCAGACGATGATTGAGGACTTTTAGGTCGTGGTTCTATACTCAGTAATGCCATTGGAGTTGATGGACTCACTTATCTTCCTAGCCTTCCGCTGTTGTCGTTATTAGATGGCCTTAAGCCATATTTATTGTAATAAGTTCTCTTTTGAGACACTCGATGTAATAAGTGTGTGATTGCTACTCTGCTATAAATCCTCCGAGTACTATGTGGTGTCAGCATTACTGATCCAAGGATGACACCGGAGCACAGAGATCAGACTGTTTGAGGTCTGGTCGCTACAGAGATGGTATCAGAGCACACGCTGACTGTAGGACACGACCACTAAGTAAAGACCTAGATCACTCTCTTCTCTTCTGACTTCTCATCTTTTCTACTCTTTAGGATGGCGGATGCAAGGAATAAGTTCACACAACCGGATGAAGATACACCATTTGGACGCCACTTGAAGGAAGTCACAAGATACCTAAACATAGGAATACCAAGCTTCACGGGAACCTACAACGCCACTTTACCTGAAGAAGAGCGTTGGATGATACAAGTTTAAGTTCTAGGAAGGACGTTCATGCCAGTCACTGAGCCCATAGAGTTTTCTTCTGATGCCCCAACTTGGAGTCTAGGAAAGAGCATGGCAGCTCATATCGCCATGGGACGCATTGGAGAAGTCTACCACAAGGATCTTAAGGATACTATCTACCAGATTTGCGGGCGCCGAGGTGAACACTGGGAGATGATCAACACCAGGAAGGATAGATCAATTGCAGCTTTTATTCAGGAGTTAAACCAGCACATTCGATGCCAGGAGAATCAGATGTGCGCCGACATGATAGACCTGAAGAAGGCTAAGACTAGAATCAAGGAACTGGAGGAAGAACTCAAGTCTACACGCGAAGGTTATGAAGAAGAAATTGAAGTATTGGTGGAGAAGAATGACGATCTGATCAAGAAGATTGGAATATTTATGGGAGGCCCGACACCAGTAGATGAAGACGAAGAACCCAAGGAGATTAGCCCGGAGAACTACATCATCATCGACGCCACCGACTCGGAACAAGATAGTAGTGATGATGACTATGTTGATGAAGCAGGAGCAGATATCATGGAGTCTACAACCGTAGAATATTTCTAGTAGACCACCTCATCAGTAGTAGCAGTCCACCATGTAAATATAGTAGTCCGAGCACTTTTTGCGATAGTTAGATCGATTGTATGCCTTTGTTTGATTGATTGAAGTGAATTGTGTGCTTTTTCCTCATGTGCATAAGGGTAGTGTTTTTCCTTTAGACCCCCTCTATTCTTATATCTCATATTTTCTAAACCCTCAGATGCCTCCGAGACGTGACCCCGGATTTGCCTTTCCGCCGGAGCTCACCCAGTTGATCCAGTAGCAGAACACCCCGATGCAGTTGCTAGTTCATAATCAGAATCAGGGGAACAACAACAACAACCCACCACCACCACCACCACCCGTTGACCACTTAGCCCGTTTTCTTAGGCTGAATCCGCCGGTGTTTTCCAGTAGCACCGAGCCGATAGTAGCAGATGATTGGCTCCGCAAGATAGCTAGGGAGTTGACCACAGCAGGATGCACAGATGCGGAGAAGATTAAGTTTGCCGCACATCAGTTAGAAGGACCCGCAGCATCTTGGTGGGAGAATTTCACAGCCACCTTCCCAGTCGACACTGTCACATGGGACCAGTTTCAGCAAGCTTTTCGTACTGCCCATGTTTCAGCAGGAGCAATGGCCATGAAGAAGCGTGAGTTTCGTAACTTGCGCCAAGGAGGACGGACAGTTGACCAGTATGTGGAGGAGTTTAGTAAGCTAGCACGTTATGCCCCAGATGACGTTGCTACGGATGCAGCTAAGCAGGAGAAATTCCTGGAAGGACTGAATGATGAGTTGAGTATGCAGTTGATGGTAGCCACCTTCAACAACTACCAGGAGTTGGTAGATCGTGCTCTTATGACTGAAGGGAAGCAGCAGCAAATTGAGAACCGCAAGAGGAAGTATGGACAAGGAAAGTATAATTCAGGAGCTCAGCAGAAGCCTCGTTTTACCCCTAGACCAGGAGGACATTTTCAGCATACCCATGGAGTAGGTAGCTCGCACAATCACAATGGCACCAAGAATGGTAATGGGAATGGAGGAAGTTATGGACAGAACCGCAGCACCCCATCAACCCCAGCCAAGAAGGATTTGAGCCACGTCGCTTTCTATAAGTGTTCGAAGCCAGGACATTATGCAAATGATTGTCCTGAAGGACAAAATGGTAATGGAAGTTCTGGAAAGAAGCCGAACCCTTTCAATAGGGGACAGGTGAACCACGTTAGCGTGGAGGAGGTTGAAGCTGAGCCCGATGCAGTAATAGGTAAGTTTTTGGTTAAGTCATTTACTGCACTCGTTCTTTTTGATACTGGTGCATCGCATTCATACATATCAAGGGGATTTGTGGAAAAGTATAGCCTGCCCACTAGGATTCTTAAAACACCTATGCTAGTAAGCTCACCAGGAGCGGAGTACATGGCCAGACAAGGATGTTTTCAAGTGCCATTAAGTATAGGAAGGCATGTTTTCCCAACGGATTTAATTATTTTGGAATCCCAAGGTTTGGATGTGATTCTTGGTATGGATTGGCTGTCGATGTATGGAGGAAACATCGATTGTGCCAGTAAGACAATTTTGCTCACAACACCAGAAGGAAGAAGGATCAAGTATGTATCCCGACATGCGCCAAATAGGACACAAGTAAATTCCTTATCAGGAGTTGTGCAGGAGGAAGTACCAGTGGTAAAGGATTTTCCTGATGTATTTCCCGAAGAGTTGCCAGGCATGCCACCGGATAGAGACATTGAGTTTTTGATTGAGCTTTTGCCAGGCACTGGGCCAATATCGAAGAGACCATATAGAATGCTAGCAAAAGATTTGGTGGAAATTAAGAAGCAGATTAAGGAGTTACTGGATAAGGGATATATTCGCCCAAGTTCTTCACCTTGGGGATCACCAGTACTCCTAGTGGAGAAGAAGGATGGATCGTTAAGGATGGTTGTTGATTATCGAGGATTGAACGAAGTAACAATCAAGAACAAGTACCCACTACCAATGATCAATGATCTGTTTGATCGATTACAAGGAGCTAAAGTGTTTTCCAAGATCGATTTGCGATCAGGATACCACCAGTTGAAGATTCGAGAACAGGATATTCCTAAGACAGCTTTTACCACCAGGTATGGGCTGTATGAGTATACCGTTATGTCATTTGGACTGACTAACGCGCATGCCTATTTTATGAACATGATGAACAAAGTATTTATGGAGTTTTTGGATAAGTTCGTCGTAGTGTTCATTGATGATATCCTGGTATATTTGAAGAATGAAGAGGAGCATAAGGAGCATTTGCGTTTGGTCCTTGGAAAGCTCAGAGAACACCAATTATATGCCAAGTTCAGCAAATGTGAGTTTTGGTTGAAGGAAGTAGGATTCCTCGGACACGTTATATCTGGAGAAGGTATAGCAGTAGATCCCGCTAAAGTTGAAACCGTGACCAAGTGGGAAGCCCCAACTACCGTTGGAGAGATCTGGAGTTTTCTTGGACTCGTAGGATACTACCGGAGATTTATTGAGAATTTCTCAAAGATCGCAAAGCCAATGACGGAGTTGCTAAAGAAGGATACTAAGTTCAAATGGACTGAGGAGTGTGAGGCTAGTTTCCAGGAGTTGAAGAAACGTTTGGTGACCTCACCAGTGTTGATTTTGCCAGACCAAACCAAGGATTATGAGGTGTATTGCGACGCTTCACGTCGAGGACTTGGAGCAGTGCTTATGCAGGAAGGAAGAGTTGTTTCGTATGCTTCACGACAACTGAAGCCCCACGAATTAAATTATGCCACGCATGATTTGGAGTTAGCAGCCGTAGTGCATGCGTTGAAGACATGGAGACATTTCCTCATTGGAAATCATTGTGAGGTGTACACGGATCACAAGAGTTTGAACTACATTTTCACGCAGAAGGAGTTGAATCTCAGACAAAGGAGATGGTTGGAGCTTATCAAGGATTATGATATGAAATTGCATTATCATCCCAGAAAGGCTAATGTAGTAGCTGATGCATTAAGCCGTAAGAGCCATGTCAATACACTAATGACGGGAGAAATACCCAAGGAGTTAGCAGGAAATCTTCGTGAACTATGTTTGGAAATAGTTCCGAGAGGCTATGTAGCAGCACTAGAGATTCAGTCAACTCTGATGGATAGAATCAGAGAAGCTCGGAAAACTGACAAAGAGATTGCCGCTATAAAGGAGAAACTGAGCAACCGAAAAACTAAAGGATTTCGTGAGGATGAGCATGACACCCTATGGTTTGAAGACCGCCGTGCCCAACAACCCGGAGATCAGAAAGTTGATTCTGCAAGAGGCACATGATTCACCGTATTCGATTCACCCTGGAAATACCAAGATGTATTTGGATTTGAAGGATATTTTCTGGTGGACCGAAATGAAGAAGGATATTGCGGAGTATGTAGCAGTTTGTGATGTGTGTCAGAGAGTAAAGGAAGAGCATCAGAAGCCAGCAGGATTGTTGCAACCATTGCCGATACCCGAATGGAAGTGGGATAAATTAGGCATGGATTTTATCACGGGATTACCAAGGACTCGCTCAGGCTATGACTCGATTTGGGTTGTAGTTGATCGATTGACGAAGGTAGCTCATTTCATCCCAGTAAAGACCACTTACACAAGTGCTAAGTTGGCAAAGATATACATGACCAGGATCGTATGTTTGCATGGAGTTCCGAGGAGCATCGTATCAGATAGAGGAACCCAGTTTACCTCAAAGTTCTGGAAGCAGTTGCATGAGACTTTGGGTACTAGGCTAGAATTTAGTACAGCTTTTCATCCGCAGACAGATGGACAGACTGAGAGAGTCAACCAGATTTTGGAGGATATGCTGAGAGCTTGTGCGCTAGATTATGGATCTAGTTGGGACGATAATTTGCCATATGCGGAGTTTTCTTTCAATAATAGCTATCAGACCAGTTTGAAGATGGCCCCTTTCGAAGCTTTGTACGGAAGGAGGTGCAGGACACCGTTGTCATAGGACGAAGTTGGAGACCGCCAGTTGTTTGGACCGGATTTGATTAAGGAGTCTGAACGGAAGGTGAAGTTGATTCGCGATAGGCTCAAGGTAGCCCAGTCCAGGCAGAAGAGCTACGCAGATTCTAAACGCAAGGAGACAGTTTACGAAGTTGGAGACAGAGTTTATCTTCGAGTATCCCCACTTCGAGGGATTAAGTGCTTTGGAGTTAAGGGGAAGTTAGCGCCACGATTTGTAGGGCCATATCGAGTTTTGGAGCGTATGGGAGAAGTGGCCTACAAGTTGGATTTGCCAGAAGGATTGGCCGGAGTGCATGATGTGTTTCACGTTTCTTAGTTGAAGAAGTGTCACGCGGAGATGGCTGACATACCATTGAGAGACACAGTGCCATTGGAAGCAATCCAGTTGGATAACAATCTGACTTATGAGGAGAAACCAGTCAAGATCCTCGAGTTTGCCAGTCGAGTCACTCGTAGCAAGGTTATCAAGTTTTGCAAAGTCCAGTGGAGCCACCACACGGAGGATGAAGCCACCTGGGAGCGAGAGAAAGATTTGCTCAAAGACCACCCTCACCTATTTTCTAGCCAACCCGAATCTCGAGGGCGAGATTCATCTTAAGGGGGGTAGGTTTGTAACATCCCAAATTTTCAATTTGGAATGTTATACATTAGGTCATCATGCATATCATATTTTATTTTGCTTTTGGTTTGATCCTAGAAAATCCTAAGCAACTCAAGGACCCACGGAGAGAGTTGGGGATTTCGTTATTTACATATTTGAGTTTTCTCAAATTATGTAAACAGGATCATTTGATTTTATTTATTTTATCATCAATTATTTCTATTACAAAAATATGAGAGAGGGAATAAAATGACTTTCCCAAAATATAGAAATATTAAGGATTTAATAAAAAATCAAATAAGTTTTATTTCGGAGTTTTTCGGTATTTTTATTTGAATTTAGGAAAAATGCGCGTTTTCAAAGTTGTATTTTGGGCCCAGATAAATGTTCACTTTATCGGGCTTGATTTTAGGAACCCGGCAAAATTTATTTCGCGATTTTTGGAGTCCGTTTAGTATTTCTTTTTTTTCCGAGCGGAATTATTTAAAAAAAACGGAACCGACTCCGGGCCGTACCCGGCCAGGACTCCCTGGCCTGAGGCCTTTATAAGCCGCCCGAGCCGGCCCGAGAGAGAGAGAGGCCCGCCGCCAGCCAAACCCTAACCCTAGCCGCCGCCCCGCCGCCGCCGCCGCCGGAGCCGCGCGACTTTCGAGGTTCGCCGCCGCCTCATTTTCCGTGCAGTTTTAAAAAACAATCTGTTCGTCGTTTTTCTTTTTTGTCGGATTTTCCGCGGTTATTTTCTGATCGCGATTTCTGATCCTATTTTCGTTTTAGTATAACTTTTCGCTCGTTTATCGGAATCAGGCGATTCAAGCGCCTGGAGTTTCGTCTCGAAACCCTCTTTCCGAATAATCAACTTAAACAAGTTTTTGCTACTGTAAAATTTGCCCTAGATCCAGATTGCTAGAACGGAGTTGTTTTCTTTCGCCGTTTGATTTCTTTTGCTTCGTTCGATTTGATTCTTTTTGCCAACCGGAGTTCTTAAGTTGAACTTTCTGGTTAGATCTTCTATTTGAGTTTTACCTGTGCATTAGATGAGTACTTATTGTATGCTTGTTGTTTGTCTGCGATAGAATACCCGGAGTGCGCCACCTGTTACGTTGAATCTCTAGGTTTCGTGGATCATCAGCAAGGCAAGTAACACTTTGATCATACCTTTTTCTACAACCCAGTTTTATTGCATT
This sequence comes from Triticum dicoccoides, assembly GCF_002162155.2. Classification (NCBI taxonomy): domain Eukaryota; kingdom Viridiplantae; phylum Streptophyta; class Magnoliopsida; order Poales; family Poaceae; genus Triticum; species Triticum dicoccoides. Next base: position 433,099,155 of record NC_041390.1, read on the forward strand.
AGATCAATCCTCACACATTGCATGATTAGGGTCTAATTAAATTGTGGGATGGGTAGTAGATGAGGTAGTACCTATTACCTGATTACTATCAAACCTTTGGGAGTTATTTCTACGTTTGCTTATTATGCCATGCTATGCTAGTAGACGTGGATTGGGTGAGTGATATCCATGACAGATGTGAGATTGATAATTAAGGGTTTATCTAAGGTGGCAACCTAACACACATCTGGGTGGATTGAGGCACCTGGGGTTACCAGGACTTGCCTGTTTTCTTGGACCGCCACCCAGGCTCAAAGGGATCATGGGATTATTCATACTAGAAACTTCCGTGTGCAGCCACAAGCCAATATGGGCTCTGGCATAGTTGACTAAGTTGTGCGAACTCTTACAGTGGTAGACTAGCAGATGTAGGGGAAAGTAGGTGTACCGGTCTACCCGTCGTAAGGTGCTAGCGCTTCTGAAAGACTGTGTCTCGGTCATCCGTTTCTCAAACACCTTGTAGTGCGAGAAACCAAACGGAGGCGATCGAGTCTTGTGGGGAAAAGTGCGCAAACCTCTGCAGAGTGTAACAAACTAATCATGGTTAGCCGTGTCCCCGGTTATGGACATCTTGAGTATCTAGTACCTGGATTTTCATGTGAATCTCAACATGTTACTCTAAATTAATTTTGATGGGTTTTAATGATGTTACTTAATTGGGATTGAGAATGCTGTCAACCATTCTCAATGTTTCACAACCACCATGATAGTAATTAAATCTATTCCTTTGAAGTAGGGAAAAATTGGCTTTATGCAAAAATTGTAACCATAGAGCTTTCCACCAGCCAAATATGCATATAGTATAGATGTTGCATTCCATTATTCTCTATGTGTTACCTTGCTAGCATATTCCATGTGCTGACGCGTTTTCGGGCTGCAACGTTAATGTTGCAGACTTTTCAGACGACGATTGAGGACTTTTAGGTCGTGGTTCTATACTCAGTGATGCCGTTGGAGTTGATGGACTCACTTATCTTCCCAGCCTTCCGCTGTTGTCGTTATTAGATGGCCTTAAGCCATATTTATTGTAATAAGTTCTCTTTTGCGACACTCGATGTAATAAGTGTGTGATTGCTAATCTGTTATAAATCCTCCGAGTACTGTGTGGTGTCAGCATTACTGATCCAGGGATGACACTGGAGCACAGAGATCAGACTGTTTGAGGTCTGGTCGCTACAGCATGATACGTCTCCAACGTATCTACTTTTCCAAACACTTTTGCCCTTGTTTTGGACTCTAACTTGCATGATTTGAATGGAACTAACCCGGACTGACGTTGTTTTCAGCAGAATTACCATGGTGTTATTTATGTGTAGGAGCAAACGTTCTCAGAATGACCTGAAACTTCATGAAGACACTTTTCAGAAAATAAGAAAAATACCTGCCAAAGATGAAGGCCAGGGGCCCACCGTCTGTCCACGAGGGTGGGGGGCGCACTTGCCCCCCTAGGGCGCGCCCCCAACCTCGGGGGGCCCCTTTTGCCTCTCCGACTCCAACTCCACCTCCATATGTTGAGTTTTGGGGAGAGAAAAATCAGAGAGAAGAAATCATTGCGTTTTACGATACGGAGCTGCCGCCAAGCCCTAAAACCTCTCGGGAGGGCTGATCTGGAGTCTGTTCGGGGCTCTGGAGAGGGGAATCCGTCGCCATCGTCATCATCAACCATCCACCGTCACCAATTTCATGATGCTCACCGCCGTGCGTGAGTAATTCCATCGTAGGCTTGCTGGATGGTGATGGGTTGGATGAGATCTATCATGTATTCGAGTTAGTTTTGTTAGGGTTTGATCCCTACTGTGCACTATGTTCTGAGATTGATGTTGCTATGACTTTGCTATGCTCAATGCTTGTCACTAGGGCCCGAGTGCCATGATTTCAGATCTGAACCTATTATATTTTCATCAATATATGAGTGTTCTTGATCCTATCTTGCAAGTCTATAGTCACCTATTATGTGTTATGATCCGTTAACCCCGAAGTGACAATAATCAGGATACTTACCGGTGATGACCGTAGTTTGAGGAGTTCAAGTATTCACTATGTGTTAATGCTTTGTTCTGGTTCTCTATTAAAAGGAGGCCTTAATATCCCTTAGTTTCCGTAAGGACCCCGTTGCCACGGGAGGGTAGGACAAAAGATGTCATGCAAGTTCTTTTCCATAAGCACGTATGACTATATTCGGAATACATGCCTACATTATATCAATGAACTGGAGCTAGTTATGTGTCACCCTAGGTTCTGACTGTTACATGATGAACCGCATCCGGCATAATTCTCCATCACCGATCCATTGCCTACGAGCTTTCTAGATATTGTTCTTCGCTTACTTTCCCGTTGCTATTGCTATCATCACTACAAAATACCAAAAACATTACTTTTACTACTGTTGTCTTTTGCTACCGTTATCACTACTATCATATTACTTGCTACTAAACACTTTGCTGCAGATATTAAGTTTCCAGGTGTGGTTGAATTGACAACTCAGCTGCTAATACTTGAGAATATTCTTTGTCTCCCCTTGTGTCGAATCAATAAATTTGGGTTGAATACTCTACCCTCGAAAACTGTTGCGATCCCCTATACTTGTGGGTTATCAAGACTATTTTTTGGCACCGTTGCCGGGGAGCATAGCTCGATTCTTTGAGTCACTTGGGATATATATCTGCTTATCATTATGAAGAACTTGAGAGATCCAAAAACCAAGATCTATCCCTCAACTACGAGGGGTGGTAAGGAACTGCCATCTAGCTCTGCACTTGATTCACCTTCTCTTATGAGTAAGTTTGCGACACCTACACCTGCTTCTGCTATTCGTTCTGATATGTCGCATGTTATTGATGATGCCACTTCTACTATGCATGATACTTATAATGAAACTACCTCTATGCCTGATACTACTATGCCACTTAGTGATTTTCTTGATGAACAACTTGCTAGGGCTAGAGAAATTGAAAATATTGAATCTGATGATACTGATGAAAGTGATGATGAAGAATCACTTGTTATTCCTAAGGGTTATGTCTTTGATCAAGAAGCTTCTTTAGCCATTTTAGCTTGTAGAAATAGAACTGAACTTCAAAGATTATTAGCTAAATGGAGTAAGCAATCTCTAAATGCTAGAACGAAACCTGACCCTGCTTTGCTACTTCACCTATCTTTGTTACTGATAAACAAGCTGCTTTAAGGGATATATATAATTTTGTGCAAATTGAAGAAGAGAGTCTCCCACAAGCTTGGGGGAGGCTTCTCCAATTACTTAACGCTTTGCCTGATCATCCTCTTAAGAAAAATGAAATACCTGATATCTTTTAGAATGGACTAACCGATGCCTCCAGAGATTACCTCGATAGTTGTGCTGGTTTTGTTTTCAGGGAAAGAACACCGGATGAAGCTGAAATTCTATTGAATAATATGTTGACAAATGAAAATAATTGGACACCTTCGGAGCCAATTCCTGAGCCTATTCCTAAACCAACTCCGAAGAAGAGGGGTATTCTATTTCTCAGTCCTGAAGATATGCAAGAGGCAAAGAAATCTATGTAAGAAAAGGGTATTAAAGCTGAAGATGTTAAGAATTTACCTCCTATTTAAGAAATACATGGTCTTAATTTACCGCCTGTTGAAGAAACATATAATCCAAATCCTTTACCTATTGAAGAAACTCATGGTCTTGATAACCCGACACAAGTAGTAAAGGTAAATTATCTCTATAGATATGATAAAGCTGTAATCCCATTCACTAAAATTGCTAGCCCATGCTTAGATGAGTTTGATAAATTTATGCCTAAGCAAGAAGATTTTAATGCTTATTCTGGTAGACGACTGAAATATAATTCAAATATGCTTGGACACTTGGGTGATTATATGGCTAATGTCAAAGGTGAACTTAAACTTATTAGTAAACATGCTTCTATGGTTACCACTCAAGTAGAACAAGTACTTAAATCTCAAAATGATTTGCTCAATGAATTGAATAATAAGAATAATGATAATGTTGTTAGAGTTATGACTAGAGGTGGTAGAATGACTCAGGAACCTTTGTATCCTTAAGGCCATCCTAAGAGAATTGAGCAAGATTCTCAGAGAAATAATTTAGATGCACCTAGTTCTTCTAAAAAGAAGAAAAGGAAAAATGATAGGACTTTGCATGCTTCTAGTGATCCTATTGTTGAAACACCTGAGAATCTCAATGATATTTCTATTTCTGATGCTGAAACTCAACCTGGCAATGAACCTCAAACTAGTAATAATGTTAATGATAATGTTCATGATGATGCTCAACCTAGTAATGATAATGACATAGAAATTGAACCTTTTGTTGATCTTGATAACCCACAATCAAAGAATCAATGCTATGATAAGAAAGACTTTGTTGCTAGGAAACATGGTAAAGAAAGAGAGCCTTGGGTTCAGAAACCCATGCCTTTTCCTCCAAAACCATCCAAGAAAAAGGATTGTGAGGATTTTGAGCGCTTTGCTGAAATGATTAGACCTATCTTTTTCCTTTGCGATTAACTGATATGCTCAAAACAAATCCTTATGCTAAGTACATGAAAGATATTATTACAAATAAAATAAAGATACCGAAAGTTGAAATTTCCACCATGCTTGCTAATTATACTTTTAAGGGTGGAATACCAAAGAAACTTGGAGATCCCGGTGTACCAACTATACCATGCTCTATTAAAAGAAATTACGTTAAAACAGCTTTATGTGATCTTGGAGCCGGTGTTAGTGTTATGCCTCTCTCTTTATATTGTAGACTTAATTTGAATAAGTTGACACCTACTGAAATATCTTTGCAAATGGCTGATAAATCAACTGCTATACATGTCGGTATTTGTGAGGATGTGCCTGTTGTAGTTGCAAATGTTACTATTTTAACGGACTTTGTTATTCTTGATATTCCCGAGGACGATAGTATGTCTATTATTCTTGGAAGACCCTTTTTGAATAATGCAGGGGCTTTTATTGACTGCACTAAAGGCAATGTCGCTTTTCATGTTAATGGTAATGAGCACATGGTACACTTTCCGAGGAAACAACCTCAAGTTCATAGTATCAACTCTATTGGAAAAATTCCATCGATTATATTTGGAGGTTTTGAATTTCCTCTACCTACTGTCAAGAAGAAATATGATATTCTTATTATTGGGGATGTGCATATCCCCGTTGAGGTAACATAGTGTTATTCGAAATTTCTCCCATGTTATTCGGAATGAGTTCGTTAACAAGACTTGATCAACCTTGTTAGTGGATTCCTTTTGATGATCATGAGATGGATGAAACTAGAAGGCACAACCTTCTGTGCCCCACTTTTACTTTCTGTTATTTATATTAATAAAATCAAAACAAATATTTGTTTGTCTATTATCTGATTATCCGTGCAATATAAAAATACCTTGAAAATAAAAGTTCTCCAAATGCCCTAAAAATTAAATATGATTTTTTCTAGAATATTTGAGGATTTATGGAACTGAGAACACACCACGGGGGTCAACTACCTGCCCACGAGGGTGGAGGGCGCGCCTACCCCTCTAGGGCACGCCCCCCTGCCTCGTGGGCCCACGGTGGCCCTCCTCCACTTATTCCTACACCCACACACTTCATCTTCCTCCCACAAACACGAATATCCAGCTCAAGCACAAGTTCTAGCTCATCTTGCTGATATTTTCGATCTCCTTGCTCAAAGAACCTCTCACAAAACAGCTTGGGGAGATTGTTCCTTGGTATGTGACTCCTCCATTGTTCCAATTAGTTTTTGTTCTAGTGCTTTATTCATTTCATATTTTTGCTGCTTAGGTGACCCTGTTCTTGAGCTTGCATGTCAAATTTATATGGTCAAAAGTAGTTTTGATGCATGATATAGGCCCTAGGCACTTGTAGGAGTAGTTGTTATCAATATTATTGAGTTTGGTTTACTTTTATTTTGAAGTTACTAAAAATTTCAGAATTTTTCAGAAAATGATGAGGAGACTTCTGAGGGGCTCATCGAGCCAAAGCTCGAAGGAAAAGGCACCGAAGCCTAAGTATAATCTGCCTCGCACCGCGGAGGTTCGGGCGTGTGAATGGCCTTCCGAGAATTTCTTAAGAGCAGTCGGGATTTATGAAGATTTTCATGAATTGGCTCGGACTGCAGGCCTTACCGCTTTCCTCCACGACCAATGCGATCAGTATCTCTTGCTCACAAATATCTTTGGGCAAAACTTTCATTTCCATTCTAGGAGCTCACCACCTACGGTGGAGTTTTATTTATATGATGAGCATAAGGAGATGTCACTTTATGATTTTTGTCGGGTTTGTTTAGTCCCTTTTGAGGTCAAGACAGAAGAACCACATCGCGATGATGTGGAGGGATTTATTGACACTATCACTGTATGGGAAACAAGGAAGGTTTCTGATGCATGAATCACTAGCATACACTTTCCTGTTTTATGTTATTTTGCATTATTTGCTAGTTGTTGCTTAATTGGTCACGGAAACTGTGGAAACCTGAGTATCCCTGATATTATTATTTTGCACCACGGTTTATACGGTGATAACTCTTTTAGTATGGGCGGCATTATTGCCAAACGGTTAAGTCTGAACCGTACCAAGGGCCCCATCTTGGGAGGCATCTATGCTACACGCCTAGCTGGACATTTTAACATACCTATTAGGCATTATGAGAAGGAAGAAAAGGTGCTGTCTCGTGTTTATTTAGATTATAAAAGTATGGTAGCACATGATTTTATTGTTAAGAATAGGGAAGGAGAGCTTAAATATCAATTGTTCTTTAATAAACATCATCCTGAGACTATTACCTTGCCTGCTCCTTCTTTGTTTGATTTGACTGTAGGCACGTACCTTGTTCCGTTGACGACTATCCACGCCTACCGGAACCCTTCACCAGCCGAGGAGCCAGAGCAGGAACCACAATTTGATCCTTCACGACAGTCTAATTACCAGTGGGATCCGGAGATGATTGTCAGCCAGTGGCAATCGGAGTCTTCCTCGTCTGCATCACAGTACGACCCCAACTACTATTATGGATATCCGCCAGGCCAGCCGTGGCCATAGATCAACTTAGGCCAAAAGCCTAAGCTTGGGAGAGTACTTATTTCCCGCCAACATTACATTCATGCTCACACACTCATTGCTAGATGTCGGTGCTCATACTTTTTCATTGTATCATCCATGCTAGTTTATTTTCCTTTTTATGCTTTCTTCTTGTGTGTTTAATAAACCTTAAGAAAAACCAAAAAAATTAGTTGTAGCTTTTAGTTAGTTTAATTTCCATGCTTGTAGTAGTAATTAAAAAGAAAACCCGAAAAGATTTCCTGTTCTTCTTTTGCTTGTTGGGAGCTTTCCCGTGTAAATAGTTTTATTTCTTTTCTTTTCTTTGGGGGTTGATAGGAGAAGACCATAATTAAATTGTTGAAGTGGCTCTTATATGCATTATTGTTGATCTGTCAAAAGAGCCCATATTGCCTTGTCTTCTCCTGTTTATTGAATGCCTGGAGATTCCAGCTTAGTCCAATGCACGTGCACTATTATTATTATTCACATCGTTTTGTCGTGCAAGTGAAAGGCAATTATGATGATATATGATGGACTGGCGGAGATGAGAAAAGCTGGTATGAACTTGACCTCTTTTGTTTTTGTAAATATGACTAGTTCATCGTTCTCGATTCGGCCTATTATGAATAAACATGTTTGCAATGACAACTAGAGATCATAGTTTCTTGTGCCATGCTTGATTAGCTATGAGTTATAATGGTTTACCTTGCGTGCCAACATGCTATTAAAGTTGTTATGATGTCGTATGATAGGGTGGTATCCTCCTCTCAATGATTTAAGTGACTTGACTTGGCACATGTTTACGCATGTAGTTGAAACAAAATCAACACAGCCTTCACGATATTTATGTTCATGGTGGATTATATCCTACTCATGCTTGCATTCAGTGTTGATTAATTTTAATGCATGTTCATGACTGTTGTCGCTCTCTAGCTGGTCGCTTCCCAGTCTTTTGCTAGCCTTCACCTGTACTAAGCGGGAATACTGCTTGTGCATCTAATCCCTTAAACCCCAAAGTTATTCCACATGAGTCCACGATACCTACCTATATACGGTATATACCGGCCATTCCAAGTAAATTTGTATGTGCCAAACTCTAAACCTTCAAATAAATATCATGTTTTGTATGCTTGAATAGCTCATGTATCAACTAGGGATGTCTGTATCTTCCATGTTAGGCAGGTTATTCTCAAGAGGAGTGGACTCCGCTCCTCACTCACGAGATAAATGGCTGGTCACCGGGATGCCCAGTCCCATGCTTTATGCAAACCAAATCAAAATAATTGCAAACAAAACTCCCCCTGGGACTCTTGTTAGTTGGAGGCACTCGTTGTTTCGAGCAAGCCATGGATTGATGCTTGTGGTGGAAGGGGGAGTATAAACTTTACCGTTCTGTTTGGGAACCGCCTATAATGTGTGTAGCATGGAAGATATCGCCATCTCTTGGTTGTTATGTTGACAATGAAAGTATACCGCTCAAAATATTATTCACCTCTGTTTCAAAGCCGAGCTCTGGCACCTCTACAAATCCCTGATTCCCTCTGCGAAGGGCCTATCTATTTACTTTTATGCTGAGTCATCATCCTCTTATTAAAAAGCACCAGTTAGAGAGCACCGCTGTCATTTGCATTCATTACTGTTAGTTTACATTGAGTATGACTTGACTGGATCTCTTTTACCATGAATTACAATGTCTAGTCAGTCCTTGGTCTTTAAAGGTGCTCTGCATTTATGTTTTGCGGTCTCAGAAAGGGCTAGCGAGATACCACCTTGTTATATCATATTATGATTGTTTTGAGAAAGTGTTGTCATCCGAGTTTTATTATTATGGCTCGCTAGTTGATTGTGCTATTGATATGAGTAAACTTGAGACCTATGCATTATTGTGAATGTGGTTAGTTATAATCTTTGCTGAAAACTTGAATGCTGGCTTTACATATTTACAACAACAAGAGCAAACAGAGTTTGTAAAAGTTTTTCTTTATCACTTTCAGTTTGTCAACTGAATTGCTTGAGGACAAGCAAAGGTTTAAGCTTGGGGAGTTGATACGTCTCCAACGTATCTAATTTTCCAAACACTTTTGCCCTTGTTTTGGACTCTAACTTGCATGATTTGAATGGAACTAACCCGGACTGACACTGTTTTCAGCAGAATTACCATGGTGTTATTTATGTGTAGGAGCAAACGTTCTCGGAATGACCTGAAACTTCACGGAGACACTTTTCAGAAAATAAGAAAAATACCTGCCAAAGATGAAGGCCAGGAGGCCCACCGTCTCTCCACGAGGGTGGGGGCGTGCCCCCCTACCTCGTGGGCCCCCTGTTGCCTCTCCGACTCTAACTCCACCTCCATATATTGAGTTTCGGGGAGAAAAAAATCAGAGAGAAGAAATCATTGCATTTTACGATACGGAGCCTCCGCCAAGCCCTAAAACCTCTTGAGAGGGCTGATCTGGAGTCCGTTCGGGGCCCGGAGAGGGGAATCTGTCGCCATCGTCATCATCAACCATCCTCCATCACCAATTTCATGATGCTCACCACCGTGCGTGAGTAATTCCATCATAGGCTTGCTGGACGGTGATGGGTTGGATGAGATCTATCATGTAATCGAGTTAGTTTTGTTAGGGTTTGATCCCTAGTGTCCACTATGTTCTGAGATTGATGTTGCTATGACTTTGCTATGCTTAATGCCTGTCACTAGGGCCCGAGTGCCATGATTTCAGATCTGAACCTATTATGTTTTCATCAATATATGAGTGTTCTTGATCCTATCTTGTAAGTCTATAGTCACCTACTATGTGTTATGATCCGTTAACCCCGAAGTGACAATAATCAGGATACTTACCGGTGATGACCGTAGTTTGAGGAGTTCGTGTATTCACTATGTGTTAATGCTTTGTTCCGGTTCTCTATTAAAAGGAGGCCTTAATATGCCTTAGTTTTCGTAAGGACCCCGCTGCCACGGGAGGGTAGGACAAAAGATGTCATGCAAGTTCTTTTCCATAAGCATGTATGACTATATTCGGAATACATGCCTACATTACATTGATGAAATGGAGCTAGTTCTGTGTCACCCTAGGTTATGACTATTACATGATGAACCGCATCCGGCATAATTCTCCATCACCGATCCATTGCCTACGAGCTTTCCATATATTGTTCTTCACTTATTTACTTTTCCGTTGCTATTGTTACAATCACTACAAAACACCAAAAATATTACTTTTGCTACCGTTACCTTTTACCACCGTTACCACTACTATCATATTACTTTGCTACTAACTTTGTTGCAGATATTAAGTTTCCAGGAGTGGTTGAATTGACAACTCAGCTGCTAATACTTGAGAATATTCTTTGGCTCCCCTTGTGTCGAATCAATAAATTTGGGTTGAATACTCTACCCTCGAAAACTGTTGCGATCCCCTATACTTGTGGGTTATCAGAAGCGTTCTGATCTAGCATGAGCCGGTAAGATTGCCACTGAATCCGTTGCACCTAAGCATCCAAAGCAGCCCGCTCCTCAGCCATCCTAGTGTTTTCTGTGGTTAGCTCCTCCTTGGCCTATGCTATCTCATCACGTAATTTTGCGATCGCCGCATTATGCTGATCTTGATCCGTCGGGTTGACCATCGCTGTTAACAGGGCTGTCAGTTAAAACCTAAGCCGGCGGGCGCTTAGGGCCTCCTACCCCGGTAGCCGTTGCCGCTGCTGACCCGGAAACCAGCTCTGCGGCGGTCGACGAGTGCTGCACGGGCTGCATACCGGCCATGAAGATTGCAACCCGGTTCGGCGGCTCGCAGGGGTCCGGAATACTGTCGCCATCAGAACAGCCCCAAGCCGGCCGTCTTGCAGTTGATACATTGACTCAGTATCACCAGTGGATGACTCGCCATTAGAGTAAATGACGGTCTCACCACCAGATTGTGACGCCCCTGATTCAATCGTACACTAATCATACACGCAAACGTGTACGATCTAGATTAGGGACTCACGGGAAGATGTCACAACACAACTCTACAAATAAAATAAGTCATACAAGCATCATATTACAAGCCAGGGGCCTCGAGGGCTCGAATACAAGAGCTTGATCATAGACGAGTCAGCGGAAGCAACAATATCTGAGTATAGACATAAGTTAAACAAGTTTGCCTTAAGAAGGCTAGCACAAACTGGGATACAGATCGAAAGAGGCGCAGGCCTCCTGCCTGCGATCCTCCTAAACTACTCCTGGTCGTCGTCAGCGGGTTGCACGTAGTAGTAGGCACCTCCAGTGTAGTAGAAGTCGTCGTCGATGGTGGCGTCTGGATCCTGGGCTCCAACATCTGGTTGCGACAACCAGGTAGAAGGGAAAGGGGGAAAAGAGGGAGAAAGCAACCGTGAGTACTCATCCAAAGTACTCGCAAGCAAGGAGCTACACTACATATGCATGGGTAAATGTGTAAAGGGCCATATCGGTGGACTGAACTGCAGAATGCCAGAATAAGAGGGGGATAGCTAGTCCTTTCGAAGACTACGCTTCTGGTAACCTCCATCTTGCAGCAGGAGAAGAGAGTAGATGGTAAGTTCACCAAGTAGCATCGCATAGCATAATCCTAACCGATGATCCTCTCCTCGTCGCCCTGTGAGAGAGCGATCACCGGTTGTATCTGGCACTTGGAAGGGTGTGTTTTATTAAGTATCCGGTTCTAGTTATCATAAGGTCAAGGTACAACTCCAAGTCGTCCTGTTACCGAAGATCACGGCTATTCGAATAGATTAACTTCCCTGTAGGGGTGCACCACATAACCCAACACGCTTGATCCCATTTGGCCGGACACACTTTTCGGGGTCATGCCCGGCCTCGGAAGATTAACACGTCGCAGCCTACCTAGGCACAACAGAGAGGTCAGCACGCCGGTCTAAATCCTATGGCGCGGGGTCTGGGCCCATCGCCCATTGCACACCTGCATGTTGCGTACGAGGCCGGTGAGCATACCTAGCCTCCCTTATACAAGAGTATGTGTTCCAGTCCAACCCGGCGCGCGCCGCTCAGTCGCTGACGTCACGAAGGCTTCGGCTGATACCACAACGTCGAGTGCCCATAACTCTCCCCGCGTAGATGGTTAGTGCATATAGGCCAGTAGCTAGACTCAGATCAAATACCAAGATCTCGTTAAACGTGTTATTTTGAAATAACCGCGAACGCCAACCAGGGCCAGGCCCACCTCTCTCCTAGGTGGTCTCAACCTGCCCTGTTGCTTCGCCACAAAGATCCACTCAGAGGGCCGTCGGGACAAACATCCTTTCGGACCCAATCTGTGGATCACTCGCGGGTACTCCTGCGAGCCGACCCGTCTTTAGTCACCACAAGTATCATATATTATGTATATGTATATACCTGTGATCAACTCCCGAGTGATCACGGCCCGATAGTATAGCATGGCAGACGGACAAGAATGTATGGCCACTGATGATAAACTAGCATCCTATATTAAGGATTAGGATTGCAGGTAAAGGTAACAGCAGTAGTAGCAAGGACAGGCTATGCATCAGGATAGGATTAACGGAAAGCAGTAACATGCTACACTACTCTAATGCAAGCAGTATAGGGGAGAGTAGGCGATATCTGGTGATCAGGGGGGGCTTGCCTGGTTGCTCTGGCAAGAGAGAGGGGTCGTCAACAGCGTAGTCGTACTGGGTAGCAGCGGCGTCGGTCTCGGTGTCTAGTGAGATAAGAGAGGGAAGAAACAATAAATATAATGCAAACAAATGCATGACGATGCATGACATGACAAAGCGTGATGCTAGGTGTGCCCTAACGCGGTACGAGGTGGTACCGGTGAAGGGAGGAAACATCCGGGAAAATATCCCCGGTGTTTCGCGTTTTCGGACAGAGGAGCCAGAGGGGGAAAAGTTGCGTCTTTGCTATGCTAGGGATGCGTGGCGGACAAACGGGCTGCGTATCCAGATTCGTCTCGTCGTTCTGAGCAACTTTCATGTAGAAAGTATTTCCATCCGAGTTACGGATTAAAAGATATGATTCTCTAAAGATTTAAATCATTTATTGGAATTTACTTATTTAACAAAAAGGAATTATGACATCAGCATGATGCAATGCTGATGTCGGCTGACCAGTCAAACCAGACAGGTGGGTCCAGTGGGACCCACATGTCGTTGACAGGGTACTAACAGGGGGGTTTAGACTAATTAAATGTGTTAATTAAGGGCGTGGGCCCATCCTGTCAGTGAGTGCTTAGACTAATTTAATTATTTTTATTTATAAAATTGTTTTAGTTATTTAAAAGGGAGGTGGGGCCCAGGCGTCAGCGAGACTAAAGGCGGCCACGTCAGCGTTGACCTGGTCAACAGGTCAACTGGGCCCCTGGGACCCATTGGCAGTGACCCAGGGGTGGACCCCATGCATGCCATGTCAGCTGGCCAGCGTTTAGACGTCGGCGAGTTTGTTTTCGCGGCGGCGCGGCTTGGGTGAGAGTCGCGTTTCGTCTGTAGGCAACCAAAATGGGCGGGACCGGTCGCATTCGAACGGCAAGACGACGGCGGAGCGAATGGTGGTGGTTGCGGAGGCTGTGGTGGCCAGAGTCGAGCACTACAGGCTCGTCGGCGGTGAGGTGGTTCGGGCATGAGACGAAGACGGTGACGCAGCGCGCTTCGGGGCTAACGGGAAGGCTAGGGTGGAGCTGCGCGACACGCTGAGCACAAAGGGCTCGCCCCCTTTACCATTTGGTCACCGGAAGGGCGTCGGCGACGCGCGCAGGCGGCGGCGTAGTCGGGTCCCCGACGGGAAACACGCTAAGAGGCACAGGGAGGCTAGTGCGCGGGCGCGTAGGGCTCGCAGGAGCTCGATGCTGGGCCCGAACGAGCTCGACGGCATCTGTGGCCGTGGCGGTGTAGTGCATGGTGGCGACCAGAGCTCAGCAACGGCGGCAGCTGGCTACAGAGCGCTAGGGGGCCAACGAGGAGCAGCAGGGGGAGGAGAAGCTCACCGTGCGGCACGCAAGATGGCACGTGGTGGTTTAGTAGCAGCAGAGTCGACGGCGCTCGTCGGAGACGCGTCGGGGATCCGAGGAACAAGACGAGGCCGGGGCAGCGTTCGTGGGCGTCCAGCATCCTGCGGCTCGTCGGGGAGGCGTAGTCGAGGGAGAGGGAGCGAGCGGACACATCGGAGAGGTGCGGAGGTCGCGGTGTCCGCGAGTTCTACGGCGGCGAGGCCATGGCGGTGCTCGGTTGCAGCGGGGAATGAGGGGAGGAGCGAGGTGGATCTGAGGGGAGAGGGAGGCGCAGGGACCGAGAAGGCGAGCGTGGGGGCGAGTGCGAGGCGGGATTGAGGATGCAGGGGCGTGGTGGCCTTATCATCTCCTCGACGCCGGCGAGGGGGTCCGGTGGCGACGCGCCCCTGTTCCGACCCGGGTCGGGGGAACAGGGAAGGGGACGAGGCAGGGGAGTGAGGCCGGGTGTGGCCAGCTGGGCCAAGTGGGCCGGCCGGCCTGTGAGCTGGGCCGCCTGGTCCAGGGGGGCTTCCCATTTTTGTTTTTTTGTAATTCTTTCTTTTATTTATTTTCTTTTCTGTTTTATTTCATTTTAAAGTATTTAGGAATTTTCTAAAAATGTGTTTACTTCACCATAATTACCAGTGCAATATTTGGCACTGACCGAACATTTTTGTTTCAACTTTTAAAAACTTTTGTTGTTTGCCATTTTTCTGAACTGATTTTTGAATCGTTTGAACTAACGAAAGTTTAGCAACGGTAATCACAGATGACATGGCATCATTAGGAGAGTTTTACTGTAGCCTAATTATCCGGGCGTTACACAGATGCCGATATATCCTCAGGTTCCGCTCCATGGATAAATCCCACGAAGGCACGATTCATGGCGGGCCGAACTCGGGCGGGTCTCACACGCTGAGCTGTCTCAATGATGTCGGTGCAGATCGATGTCCGGCTCAGGGCCCGGTTCACCGATCTTGCCGATGAAGACGTGAATTCTGCCGAAGAGGACCCGGTATCCGTACTCAATTGAGTCGGCCTCAGGGCCCCAGCCCGCGTCGTTGATGTAAAGCTTGCCGCGAAGACTCTTGGTCATCCGGCCCACAACATATCCCTTGATCCCTTCGAAGTTGCCCTCTAAGAACTTGAAACCATCGTGCGACAGCCCCACGGTGGGCACCAACTATCGTGGAATTGTCACGGCAGATGTCCAATTCTGAGGACTTAGTCGTGGAGCCATCACGATGAGGTTAGCTTAAAGGGGTTAATCAGGAAAAAGGACATGTGGAGTTTATACTGGTTCAGCCCCTTGCGGTGAAGGTAAAAGCCTAATCCAGTTGGAGGTGGAATTGCTAGGGCTTCAATGAGCAGGGAGTAAATACGCTTAACCTGGCTCTCGATCTGTTGTTTCTTGTCCTAAGCCGTCGCTGGGTCGTCCCCTTATATACACGGGTTGACGCCCTGCGGCCTATAGAGTCCCGGCCGGCTTATACAACGTATCCGGCTTGGTGACCTTTCTTACATGCCTTACAATACAAGTTTATAGGCATGGCGGTTTATATCCGTGGGCCTTAAGCCGCCTTCGGGTTTGGGCCCTCTACTAAGCCTATCTATGAACCGCCATTGTTAATATGCTCTTGGGCTTCATTGAGATGAACCGCCATAGGGATGACCAGGCCCCTCCTCGGCAGGTCATATCTAATAGTCATATCCCCAACACCCTCACTTCAAGACTCTTGATCTAGGGGGGCTTCCCTTTTTTGTTTTTTTGTAATTTCTTTATTTTATTTATTTTCTTTTCTGTTTTGTTTCATTTTAAAGTATTTAGGCATTTTCTAAAAATGTGTTTACTTCACCATAATTACCAGTGCAATATTTGGCACTGACCGAACATTTTTGTTTCAATTTTTAAAAACTTTTGTTGTTTGCCATTTTTCTGAACTGATTTTTGAATCGGTTTGAACTAATCAAAGTTTAGCAACAGTAATCACAGATGACATGGGATCATTAGGAGAGTTTTACTGTAGCCTAATTATCCGGGCGTTACAAATCTCCTCCACTACAAGAAATCTCATCCCGAGATTTTAGGAGGTAGAAGGAAATAGTGCGGGGTATTCATCACGCAGGCGATCCTCGCGTTCCGAAGTGGCTTCGTCTTCAGAGTGATTCGACCACTGGACTTTGAGGAACTTGATCGCCTTCTGACGTGTGCGGCGTTCAGCTTGGTCAAGAATGCGGACCGGATGCTCTTTATAGGAGAGGTCCTATTGCAATTCGAGCACTTCATAATCCACTGCTCGGATCGGATCCTTGAAGCAACGGCGGAGTTGTGACACATGGAACACATCGTGAACCTGAGAAAGGTTTGGCGGAAGCTCCAGTTGATATGCCACTTTTCCATGCCTTTCGAGAATAGTGAATGGGCCAATATAGCGAGGAGCTAGCTTGCCCTTGATCCCGAAGTGGTGAGCACCCTTCATTGGTGTAACTCGAAGATAGGCCTTTTCTCCAGGTTGATAGATCATGTCTTTATGATGACGGTCATAATTACTCTTTTGACGTAACTGAGCAGTCTTGAGATTCTCGCGAATAATGCGAACTTGTTCTTCGGCCTGTTGGATAATATCCGGACCGAGGAGTGGACGTTCCCCAGTTTCTGACCAGTTCAGAGGGGTTTGACACTTTCGTCCATATAGCACTTCGAAGGGGGACATCTTCAGACTAGCTTGATAGCTATTATTATAACAGAACTCGGCATATGGAAGAGATTCTTCCCATTTCTTATCGAAGGAAATTATACAAGCTCGAAACATGTCCTCGAGAACTTGGTTGACATGTTCAACCTGTCCTTGCGACTGAGGATGAAATGCCATACTGAACGACAGATGAGTTCCCATAGCTTCTTGGAAACTTGCCCAAAATCTTGAAGTAAATAAGCTGCCACGGTCTGAACTGATAACCAGTGGAATACCGTGAAGTGAAACAATTCTGGACATGTAGAGAGTAGCAAGCTGACTAGCAGTGATTGTCTCTTTGACCGCCAAAAAATGCGCAACTTTAGAAAGCCGGTCAATGACGACAAGAATAGCATCATTACCTTTCTGCGATTTGGGAAATCCAGTGACGAAGTCCATTTCAACATGGTCCCGTTTCCATTCAGGAATAGAGATAGGTTGCAGAGTTCCAGTAGGCCTTTGATGCTCTGCTTTGATACGGCGGCAAACTTCACACTCAGCAACATAACGAGCAATGTCCTGCTTCATATTAGACCACCAGAATCTTTGGCGGATGTCTTGGTACATCTTTGTACTACCAGGATGAATAGACAAAGGCGTATCATGAGCTTCTTTCATAACCTCTTTAGTCTGATCCAGGTTTTTCCTCGAACATGGTACCACTAGGCGGCCTTTGAAGTACAAGGCGCCATCATCGTCGATAGAGAAGAAGGAGGGCTTTCCTTCTGCTAGATGACGTTTAATATTTTGGACTTCAGAGTCATAACCTTGAATAGTCTTTATACCAGCTACGAGATCTGGTACGACAGCCAGGGTATTTAGAGAACCCTTAGTAACAACACGAAGATTCATGTTCTGAAACTCTGGGGGAGGGGGCGAGTGCTCCAGGAGGAACAATATGAAGGTTCGGCTTTCTAAATTCTTCGACATGCGAGGGCTGATCTTTGTGAACCTGGAGATGATTGCAGTAAGACTTGCGGCTCAAGGCATCATCCATTATATTAGCCTTGCCGGGGGTATAGGATATACCCACGTCAAAGTCTGCAACAGTCTCCATCCATCTCTGCTGACGGAGGTTCACATCTGGCTGAGTAAATAGATACTTCAGACTTTGGTGGTCGATGAAGATTTCGCAACGATTACCGAGAAGGTAATGTCGCCACTGCTTCAGTGCATGAATGACAGCAGCAAGCTCGAGGTCGTGAGCTAGGTAGTTTTCTTCGTGAGGGCGCAGTTGACGAGAGGCATAAGCAATCACTCTGCGCTCTTGCATTAGGACACAGCCTAATCCTTAACGGGAAGCGTCGCAGTAAATGATGAAGTCCTTCTTAGTATCAGGTGGAGCAAGCACTGGGGCAGAAGTCAACTTGTCTTTGAGCGCCTGGAAACTTTCCTGACACTTGTCTGTCCAGTCGAACTTGACACCCTTATGCAACAGATTAGTCAGAGGCCTGGCAATCTTGGCGAAGTTCTCGACGAATCGACGGCAATAGCTGGCGAGACCAAGAAAACTTCGGACTTGCTTAATATTCTTCGGAGGAGTCCAACCGAGAATAGCCTGAACTCGTTCAGGGTTGACGGCAATACCATCCTTGGAGATGACATGCCCAAGATAGGTTACTTCGGGGAGCCAGAATTCACACTTGGAATACTTAGCATATAGTTGATGCTCTCGAAGCTTTTCCAGCACAAGACGAAGATGTTCAGCATGTTCTTCCTCGTTCTTGGAAAATACAAGGATATCGTCCAGATAAACCACGACAAACTTGTCGAGGTAATCCATGAATATATAGTTCATCAGACAAGAGAAGGTGGCGGGAGCATTCGTTAAGCTAAATGACATGACAGTGTACTCGTATAACCCATACCGAGTCACGAAGGCGGTTTTTGGGATGTCCTCTTCACGAACACGGATCTGGTGGTAACCCAACCTCAAGTCGAGTATGGAAAACACTGATGAGCCAGCCAGTTGATCATAAAGATCATTGATCCGAGGAAGAGGGTATTTATTCTGAATGGTAGCTTGGTTTATAGGACGGTAGTCTTGGACTAATCGGTTTATCCCATCCTTCTTCTTAACAAAGAGAGAACGTGCTCCCCAAGGAGAGCAACTTGGGCGAACTAAACCTTTGATAAGAGATTTTTCGATTTCCTCCTTAAGCTCAATGAGTTCATGCGGCGGCATCTTGTAGGGTCGTTTAGCTATAGGGGTGGTGTCGGGTTTCAAGTCGATGATGAATTCAACAGCTCTAGCAGGAGGAATCCCTGGAAGTTCTTCTGGGAAGACATCTTGGAATTCACGAACGATGGGAATGTTTTCAATGCCCTCGAGTGGTGCAGCGTTCAACGCATTCAAGGCATAAAGTCGTGCCTCGGCGTTCTGAACTAGATGAGCTTGGTAAGCTATTATTTCGTCAGAAGGGTGTAGCAGATGGATGACCTTAGTGGCGCAAACTATAGAAGCAGTATGCGCTTTCAACCAATCCATTCCCAGAATGAGGTTGATGTTAGACGACTTCAGGATAATGGGAGAGGCATAGAATTCCAGCCCTTTGATTTCCACGGGGACATTGATGCCAACCAGTGAGGTTTGACATTGTCCCACGGGGTTTTTTACCAATACCGAAGTGTTCATCTCCTCACATTTAACGTCATGCTTGTATGCAAAATCTTCTGACATGAATGAATGCAATGCTCCTGAATCGAATAAAACAGATGCAAGTACTGAATTTACGAGGAGTGTACCCATCACGGTAGCAGGCTGGTCTAGAACTTCATTGAGATCAACGTGGTTGGCATGAACACGACCATAAGACCTGGCATTGTTGTTGCGAGGTTGGTTGTTGCCACGGCCAGCTGCAGGGAGGGCCAGTTGATTCTGGTTCTGGTTGCATTCCCTAGCACGGTGTCCTGGTTGATCACACCTGAAGCACAAACCATTATTGGGAGTGGGAACAGGAGCTTGTGGTGGTGGACCTGGAAGCCTTGGCTGCCTAGTTGGAGGAGCAGGAAGACGAGGTGCGGCATAGGACTGCCTTGGGGCAGGTGCAGTTGGCTGGTTCATACTGTTGGGAATCCATATCTTACGATTCTGCGAAGACGGGCCCGAAGATGAGCTTGTGTCACGGTTGCGCCTGTGAGAGCTATGGTATTCCTGCAGACCAGTTTCGACATTGATGGCCTTGTTCACCAGGGTGGCGAAATCAGCAAAGTCATGCGCTAGAAGTGCGAGCTTGATATCAGCTTGAAGGCCATCACGGAACTTCTCCTGTCTGCGTGCATCAGTTGCAATGTCTTCTTCAGCATAGCGGGACAGATCCAGAAACTCCCGCTGATAAGCTTGCACAGTTTTGTTGCCTTGGGTGAGGCTGCGGAACTCGCGCTTCTTACGGTCCATGACTCCCTGAGGAATGAAGCAAGCACGGAAAGCAGCTTGGAAGTCTGGCCAGGTGATGATTGTTCCAACTAGCAAAGTACGCCTGTGGCTGTCCCACCATTGAGCAGCGGGTCCCTTCAGGAAGAAGGAAGCAAAGGTGACATAGCTGGCAGGGGCTACATCAGCAGACTCCATCTCATAGGTGATGTCACGGAGCCAGTCATCAGCATCCAGAGGCTGAGTTGAGCTGCGGTACACAGTTGGGTTCAGGCACATGAAATCCTGCAGAGTTACTGGGGTTGGCTGCTGGTTCATATTGGGGCGAGGAAACTGAGCCAACATATTCTCCATGAACTGGCGATTCATCTCAAGCTGTTGCATCATACCAGTCATGTACTCAGGTGGTGGTGGGGCGTTGCCACCGTGACCACGACCACCTGGTCTAACCATCCTGCTAATATATAATAGGGGTAGTTCAGCATTGAGAAATTTGCAAAGACAAGAATCATTCATGATGAAACATGCACAACGAAAGCAGCACGATAGATCCTACATAGTAGTCGGCATATCTTACAAAAGAGATCATGCATAGAGTTCGGTACACAGAGTTCAGTAGATAGTCTAAGACATCATAGGCGGCATGCAGGCTTGCGGCGAATGCATCTAACACTAACAAGCAAGTCTACATCAGTCCCACGCGGTACTACGGAGGTAGCTGTAGCCTGAAAGCTGGTAGTGTGGCATCGGGAACTCCACGTCGGCAAACTGGGGGCCGCGGGTACTCTGGTGTAGAACTCGATGCTCAAGTGGCAGAAGAGGACCAAGTGCGGGAGAGTAGCCTCCCACATCTGGCCAACCGACGCCCTGGGGCATCACGGTCCTGGCTGGGTAGATCGCAGAACGCGGTAGCTCTCTGGATCTGACAAAGGGGTGCAACATCGTCAGAGCACGGTAAAGGTGCTGACGAGTGGTTTACAACTCGTGGCGAAGAGCTTGGTTAGCTCGATCCAGCCCATCAGCATGCAGAACCAAGTTCTGCTGGTAGAAGGGCTCTCGGGTGACAGTGGAGTAGGCAGCAGTGTAGTAACCCTCCGCACCAACATCGGATGCGATAGCAATGTGCCCGAAGGGGGAGGTGTCCAACTCCTGATACTCTCCACGAAGACGTGTCAGAGCAGCATAAGCAGCATCGTGGACCGCCATGTCGATGGTCACTGCAACACCATGAGCAGTGTGCAACACGGTAGTGGAGTCATACTCCCGAGAGTAGAGGTGGACGATGGCATGGTACTGCTCCTGGTTGAAGTCCTGATACTCCTCATAGATGGTGTACTCAGGGTGCCAGTGATAACCCGGATAGGTCATCATCTCAACCAACACAGCAGGTGATCCTGAAGCACCAATGGCCGTCGTGTGGCGCACGACCTGTCTCATGGGTTCCATCTGAAAACAAAGATGTTTCAAAGGAGTCAACTGACAGTGTGGATAATGTTCAATATACTACTCTAATGAATATCTAGGGATTATCCAACTTTGGGGTGAACGTGGTCACGGGATCCTAATGTTAAAGTTAGTAAAATCATTTAACCCGAGTAGGAGAGAGTTCAGAGTCCCAGAGTAAGGATCGAGGAGTAAAAGATCCTAATACCACCCAGATGGCGACGTGGGCCCGTAAGGCACACAACCATGTTAGTAAAAGTTTTTGTAATGTCTAGACTCGACTTCGGCCAAGGAGTGTGGAAGGGGGATTCCTACAGGCAGTCGGCTCTGATACCAACTTGTGACGCCCCCAATTCAATCGTACACTAATCATACACGCAAACGTGTACGATCAAGATCAGGGACTCACGGGAAGATATCACAACACAACTCTACAAATAAAATAAGTCATACAAGCATCATATTACAAGCCAGGGGCCTCTAGGGCTCGAATACAAGAGCTCGATCATAGACGAGTCAGCGGAAGCAACAATATCTGAGTACAGACATAAGTTAAACAAGTTTGCCTTAAGAAGGCTAGCACAAACTAGGATACAGATCGAAAGAGGCGCACACCTCCTGCCTGGGATCCTCCTAAACTACTCCTGGTCGTCGTCAGCGGGCTACACGTAGTAGTAGGCACCTCCAGTGTAGTAGAAGTCGTCGTCGACGGTGGCGTCTGGATCCTGGGCTCCAACATCTGGTTGTGACAACTAGGTAGAAGGGAAAGGGGGAAAAGAGGGAGAAAGCAACCGTGAGTACTCATCCAAAGTACTCGCAAGCAAGCAGCTACACTACATATGCATGGGTAAATGTGTAAAGGGCCATATCGGTGGACTGAACTGCAGAATGCCAGAATAAGAGGGGGATAGCTAGTCCTTTCGAAGACTACGCTTCTGGTAACCTCCATCTTGCAGCAGGAGAAGAGAGTAGCTGGTAAGTTCACCAAGTAGCATCGCATTGTTGGAAATATGCCCTAGAGGCAATAATAAAAGCATTATTATTATATTTCCTTGTTCATGATAATTGTCTTTATTCATGCTATAATTGTGTTATCCGGAAATCATAATACATGTGTGAATAACAGACACCAACATGTCCCTAGTGAGCCTCTAGTTGACTAGCTCGTTGATCAACAAATAGTCATGGTTTCCTGACTATGGACACTAGATGTCATTGATAACGAGATCACATCATTGGGAGAATGATGTGATGGACAAGACCCAATCCTAAACATAGCACAAGATCGTATAGTTCGTTTGCTAGAGTTTTCCAATGTCAAAGTATCTTTTCCTTAGACCATGAGATCGTGTAACTCCCGGATACCGTAGGAGTGCTTTGGGTATGCCAAACGTCACAACGTAACTGGGTGACTATAAAGGTAGACTACGGGCATCTCCGAAAGTGTCTGTTGGGTGACATGGATCAAGACTGGGATTTGTCACTCCGTATGACGGAGAGGTATCACTGGGCCCACTCGGTAATGCATCATCATAATGAGCTCAGAGTGACCAAGTGTCTGGTCACGGGATCATGCATTACGGTACGAGTAAAGTGACTTGCCGGTAACGAGATTGAACGAGGTATTGGGATACCGACGATCGAATCTCGGGCAAGTAACATATCGATAGACAAAGGGAATAGCGTACGAGATTGATTAAATCCTCGACATCGTGGTTCATCCGATGAGATCATCGTGGAGCATGTGGGAGCCAACATGGGTATCCAGATCCCGCTGTTGGTTATTGACCGGAGAGTCGTCTCGGTCATGTCTGCTTGTCTCCCGAACCCGTAGGGTCTACACACTTAAGGTTCGGTGACGCTAGGGTTATGAAGATATGTATATGCAGAAACCCGAATGTTGTTCGGAGTCCCGGATGAGATCCCGGACGTCACGAGGAGTTCCGGAATGGTCCGGAGGTAAATAATTATATATAGGAAGTGCTATTTCGGGCATCGGGACAAGTTTCGGGGTTATCGGTATTGTACCGGGACCACCGGAAGGGTCCCGGGGGTCCACCGGGTGGGGCCACCTGTTCCGGGGGGACACATGGGCTGTAGGGGGTGCGCCTTGGCCTTCATGGGCCAAGGGCACCAGCCCCTATAGGCCCATGCGCCTAGGGTTTCCCCCTAGGAGGAGTCCTAGTGGTGGAAGGCACCCCTAGGTGCCTTGGGGGGGAGGGAAACCTCCCCTTGGCCGCCGGCCATAGGAGATTGGATCTCCTAGGCTGCGCACCCCCCCCTTTGGCACCCCTATATATAGTGGGGGAGAGGAGGGACTTCATACACCAGCCCCTGGCGCCTCCATCTCCCCCCCGTTACGTCTCTCCCTCGTAGTCTCGGCGAAGCCCTGCTGCTGTGACGCCCTGCATCCACCACCACACCATCGTGCTGCTGGATCTTCATCAACCTCTCCTCCCCCCTTGCTGGATCAAGAAGGAGGAGACGTCTCCCGTCCCGTACGTGTGTTGAACGCGGAGGTGCCGTCCGTTCGGCGCTGGTCATCGGTGATTTGGATCACGTCGAGTACGACTACATCATCACCGTTCTTTTGAACGCTTCCGCTCGCGATCTACAAAGGTATGTAGATGCATCTAATCACTCGTTGCTAGATGAACTCCTAGATGATCTTGGTGAAACGAGTAGGAAAATTTTTGTTTTCTGCAACGTTCCCCAACAGTGGCATCATGAGCTAGGTCTATGCGTAGTTCTTCTTGCGCGAGTAGAACACAATTTGTTGTGGGCGTAGATTTGTCAACTCTCTTGCCGTTACTAGTCCTTTCTTGCTTCAGCGGTATTGTGGGATGAAGCGGCCTGGACCAACCTTACACGTACGCTTACGTGAGACCGGTTCCACCGACTAACATGCACTAGTTGCATAAGGTGGCTGGCGGGTGTCTGTCTCTCCTACTTTAGTTGGAGCGGAATCGATGAACAGGGTCCTTATGAAGGGTAAATAGAAGTTGACAAATCACTTTGTGGCTTTAACGTAGGTAAGAAAACGTTCTTGCTAGAACCCTAATTTAGCCACGTAAAACTTGCAACAACAATTAGAGGACGTCTAACTTGTTTTTGCAGCAAGTGGTTTGTGATATGATATGGCCAAAGTTGTGATGAATGATGAATGATCTATATGTGATGTATGAGATGTTCATGCTATTGTAATAGGAATCATGACTTGCATGTCGATGAGTATGACAACCGGCAGGAGCCATAGGAGTTGTCTTTATTCTTTTATATGACCTGCGTGTCATCAAGAAACGCCATGTAAATTACTTTACTTTATTGCTAAACGCGTTAGCCATAGTAGTAGAAGTAATAGTTGGCGAGCAACTTCATGGAGACACGATGATGGAGATCATGATGATGGAGATCATGGTGTCAAGCCGGTGACAAGATGATCATGGAGCCCCAAGATGGAGATCAAAGGAGCTATGTGATAATGGCCATATCATGTCACGCTTATTATTTGATTGCATGTGATGTTTATCATGTTTTGCATCTTGTTTACTTAGAACGACGGTAGTAAATAAGATGATCCCTCACAATAAATTCAAGAAGTGTTCCCCCTAACTGTGCACCGTTGCGACAGTTCGCTGTTTCAAAACACCACGTGATGATCGGGTGTTTTATTCAGACGTTCACATACAACGGGTGTAAGACAGATTTACACATGCAAACACTTAGGTTGACTTGACGAGCCTAGCATGTACAGACATGGCCTCGGAACACAGAAGACCGAAAGGTCGAGCATGAGTCGTATAGAACATACGATCAACATGAAGATGTTCACCGATGTTGACTAGTCCGTCTCACGTGATGATCGGACACGGTCTAGTTTAACTCGGATCATGTAATACTTAGATGGATAGAGGGATGTCTAATCTAAGTGGGAGTTCACTAATAATTTCATTAGTTGAACTTAATTATCATGAACTTAGTCTAAAATCTTTGCAATATGTCTTGTAGATCAAATGGCCAACGTAGTCCTCAACTTCAACGCGTTCCTAGAGAAAACTAAGCTGAAAGACGATGGCAGCAACTATACGGACTGGGTCCGGAACCTGAGGATCATCCTCATAGCTGCCAAGAAAGATTATGTCCTACAAGCACCGCTTGGTGACGCACCCGTTCTCCCTGCAGAACAAGATGTTATGAACGCTTGGCAGGCATGTTTCGATGACTACTCCCTCGTTCAGTGTGGCATGCTTTACAGCCTAGAGCCGGGGCTCCAAAAGCGTTTTGAGAGACATGGAGCATATGAGATGTTCGAAGAGCTGAAAATGGTTTTCCAAGCTCATGCCCGGGTCGAGAGATATGAAGTCTCCGACAAATTCTTCAGCTGTAAGATGGAGGAAAACAGTTCTGTCAGTGAGCACATACTCACTATGTCTGGGTTGCATAACCGCTTGACTCAGCTGGGAGTTAATCTCCCGGATGATGCGGTCATTGACAGAATCCTCCAGTCGCTTCCACCAAGCTACAGGAGCTTTGTGATGAACTTCAATATGCAGGGGATGGAAAAGACCATTCCTGAAGTATTTGCTATGTTGAAAACAGCAGAGGTAGAAGTCAGGAAGGAACATCAAGTGTTGATGGTCTATAAAACCACTAAGTTCAAGAAAGGCAAGGGTAAAAAGAACTTCAAGAAGGACGGCAAGGAGGTTGCCGCGCCCGGCAAGCAAGCTGCCGGGAAGAAGCCAAAGAATGGACCCAAGCCCGAGACTGAGTGCTTTTATTGCAAGGGAAGCGGTCACTGGAAGCGGAACTGCCCTAAGTACTTAGCAGATAAGAAGGCCGGCAAAACAAAAGGTATATGTGATATACATGTAATTGATGTGTACCTTACTAGTGCCCGTAGTGGCTCCTGGGTATTTGATACCGGTGCAGTTGCTCACATTTGTAACTCAAAGCAGGGGCTGCGGAATGAGCGGAAACTGGCAAAGGACGAGGTGACGATGCGCATCGGGAATGGTTCCAAGGTCAATGTGATCGCCGTCGGCACGCTGCCTCTGCATCTCCCTTCGGGATTAGTTTTAAACCTTAATAATTGTTATTTAGTGCCAGCTTTGAGCATGAACATTGTATCGGGATCTCGTTTAATTCGAGATGGCTACTCTTTTAAATCTGAGAATAATGGTTGTTCCATTTTTATGAGAGATATGTTTTATGGTCATGCTCCTATGGTGAATGGTTTATTCTTTATGAATCTCGAACGTGATGCTACACATGTTCATAATGTGAGTACCAAAAGAAGTAAGGTTAATAATGATAGTCCCACATACTTGTGGCACTGCCGCCTTGGTCACATAGGTGTCAAACGCATGAAGAAGCTCCATGCTGATGGACTTTTAGAGTCTCTTGATTATGAATCATTTGACACGTGCGAACCATGCCTTATGGGTAAAATGACCAAGACTCCGTTCTCAGGAACAATGGCGCGAGCAACCGACTTATTGGAAATCATACATACTGATGTGTGCGGTCCGATGAGTGTTGAGGCTCGCGGTGGCTATCGTTATGTTCTCACTCTCACTGATGATTTAAGTAGGTATGGGTATATCTACTTAATGAAACACAAGTCTGAAACCTTTGAAAAGTTCAAGGAATTTCAGAGTGAGGTTGAAAATCAACGTGACAGGAAAATCAAGTTTCTACGATCAGATCGTGGAGGAGAATACTTGAGTCACGAGTTTGGCACACACTTAAGAAAATGTGGAATAGTTTCACAACTCACACCGCCTGGAACACCTCAGCGTAATGGTGTGTCCGAACGTCGTAATCGCACTCTGTTAGATATGGTGCGATCTATGATGTCTCTTACCGATTTACCGCTTTCTTTTTGGGGCTATGCTTTAGAGACTGCCGCATTCACTTTAAATAGGGCTCCGTCGAAATCCGTTGAGACGACACCGTATGAATTATGGTTTGGGAAGAAACCTAAGCTGTCGTTTCTAAAAGTTTGGGGATGCGATGCTTATGTCAAGAAACTTCAACCTGAAAAGCTCGAACCCAAGTCGGAAAAATGCGTCTTCATAGGATACCCAAAAGAAACTATTGGGTACACCTTCTACCTCAGATCCGAAGGCAAGATCTTTGTTGCCAAGAATGGGTCCTTTCTGGAGAAAGAGTTTCTCTCGAAAGAAGTAAGTAGGAGGAAAGTAGAGCTTGATGAAGTATTACCTCTTGAACCGGAAAATGGCGCAACTCAAGAAAATGTTCCTGAGGTGCCTGCACCGACTAGAGAGGAAGTTAATGACAATGATCAAGATACTTCTGATCAAGCCCCTACTGAAATTCGAAGGTCCACAAGGACACGTTCCGCACCAGAGTGGTACGGCAACCCTGTCTTGGAAATCATGCTGTTAGACAACGGTGAACCTTCGAACTATGAAGAAGCGATGGCGGGCCCGGATTCCGACAAATGGCTAGAAGCCATGAAATCCGAGATAGGATCCATGTATGAAAACAAAGTATGGACTTTGACTGACTTGCCCGTTGAGCGGCGAGCCATAGAAAATAAATGGATCTTTAAGAGGAAGATAGACGCGGATGGTAATGTGACCATCTATAAAGCTCGGCTTGTCGCTAAGGGTTATCGACAAGTTCAAGGGGTTGACTACGATGAGACTTTCTCACCGGTAGCGAAGCTGAAGTCCGTCCGAATCATGTTAGCAATTGCCGCATTCTATGATTACGAAATATGGCAAATGGACGTCAAAACGGCATTCCTTAATGGTTTCCTTAAGGAAGAATTGTATATGATGCAGCCGGAAGGTTTTGTCGATCCTAAGAATGCTGACAAAGTATGCAAGCTCCAACGCTCGATTTATGGGCTGGTGCAAGCATCTCGGAGTTGGAACATTCGCTTTGATGAGATGATCAAAGCGTTTGGGTTTACACAGACTTATGGAGAAGCCTGCGTTTACAAGAAAGTGAGTGGGAGCTCTGTAGCATTTCTCATATTATATGTAGATGACATACTGTTGATGGGAAATGATATAGAACGCTTGGACAGCATCAAGGCCTACTTGAATAAAAGTTTTTCAATGAAGGACCTTGGAGAAGCTGCTTATATATTAGGCATCAAAATCTATAGAGATAGATCGAGACGCCTCATAGGTCTTTCACAAAGCACATACCTTGATAAGATATTGAAGAAGTTCAATATGGATCAATCCAAGAAGGGGTTCTTGCCTGTGTTACAAGGTATGAAATTGAGCTCAGCTCAATGTCCGACCACGGCAGAAGATATAGAAGAGATGAGCGTCATCCCCTATGCCTCAGCCATAGGTTCTATTATGTATGCCATGCTGTGTACCAGACCTGATGTTAACCTTGCCGTCAGTTTGGTAGGAAGGTACCAAAGTAATCCCGGCAAGGAACACTGGACAGCGGTCAAGAACATCCTGAAGTACCTGAAAAGGACTAAGGAAATGTTTCTCGTTTATGGAGGTGATGAAGAGCTCATCGTAAAGGGTTACGTCGACGCTAGCTTCGACACAGATCTGGATGACTCTAAGTCACAAACCGGATACGTGTATATTTTGAATGGTGGGTCAGTAAGCTGGTGCAGTTGCAAGCAAAGCGTCGTGGCGGGATCTACATGTGAAGCGGAGTACATGGCAGCCTCGGAGGCAGCACATGAAGCAATATGGGTGAAGGAGTTCATCACCGACCTAGGAGTCATACCCAATGCGTCGGGGCCGATCAAGCTCTTCTGTGACAACACTGGAGCTATTGCACTTGCCAAGGAGCCCAGGTTTCACAAGAAGACAAGGCACATCAAGCGTCGCTTCAACTCCATTCGTGAAAATGTTCAAGATGGAGACATAGAGATTTGTAAAGTACATACGGACCTGAATGTAGCAGATCCGTTGACTAAACCTCTCCCTAGAGCAAAACATGATCAACACCAGAATTCCATGGGTGTTCGATTCGTCACAATGTAACTAGATTATTGACTCTAGTGCAAGTGGGAGACTGTTGGAAATATGCCCTAGAGGCAATAATAAAAGCATTATTATTATATTTCCTTGTTCATGATAATTGTCTTTATTCATGCTATAATTGTGTTATCCGGAAATCGTAATACATGTGTGAATAACAGACACCAACATGTCCCTAGTGAGCCTCTAGTTGACTAGCTCGTTGATCAACAGATAGTCATGGTTTCCTGACTATGGACACTGGATGTCATTGATAACGAGATCACATCATTGGGAGAATGATGTGATGGACAAGACCCAATCCTAAACATAGCACAAGATCGTATAGTTCGTTTGCTAGAGTTTTCCAATGTCAAAGTATCTTTTCCTTAGACCATGAGATCGTGTAACTCCCGGATACCGTAGGAGTGCTTTGGGTGTGCCAAACGTCACAACGTAACTGGGTGACTATAAAGGTAGACTACGGGCATCTCCGAAAGTGTCTGTTGGGTGACATGGATCAAGACTGGGATTTGTCACTCCGTATGACGGAGAGGTATCACTGGGCCCACTCGGTAATGCATCATCATAATGAGCTCAGAGTGACCAAGTGTCTGGTCACGGGATCATGCATTACGGTACGAGTAAAGTGACTTGCCGGTAACGAGATTGAACGAGGTATTGGGATACCGACGATCGAATCTCGGGCAAGTAACATATCGATAGACAAAGGGAATAGCGTACGGGATTGATTAAATCCTCGACATCGTGGTTCATCCGATGAGATCATCGTGGAGCATGTGGGAGCCAACATGGGTATCCAGATCCCGCTGTTGGTTATTGACCGGAGAGTCATCTCGGTCATGTCTGCTTGTCTCCCGAACCCGTAGGGTCTACACACTTAAGGTTCGGTGACGCTAGGGTTATGAAGATATGTATATGCAGAAACCCGAATGTTGTTCGTGTTGGAAATATGCCCTAGAGGCAATAATAAATTGATTATTATTATATTTCCTTGTTCATGATAATCGTTTATTATCCATGCTAGAATTGTATTGATAGGAAACTCAGATACATGTGTGGATACATAGACAACACCATGTCCCTAGTAAGCCTCTAGTTGACTAGCTCGTTGATCAATAGATGGTTACGGTTTCCTGACCATGGACATTGGATGTCATTGATAACAGGATCACATCATTAGGAGAATGATGTGATGGACAAGACCCAATCCTAAGCCTAGCACAAGATCATGTAGTTCGTATGCTAAAAGCTTTTCTAATGTCAAGTATCATTTTCTTAGACCATGAGATTGTGCAACTCCCGGATACCGTAGGAGTGCTTTGGGTGTGCCAAACGTCACAACGTAACTGGGTGGCTATAAAGGTACACTACGGGTATCTCTAAAAGTGTCTGTTGGGTTGGCACGAATCGAGATTGGGATTTTGTCACTCCGTGTAAACGGAGAGGTATCTCTGGGCCCACTCGGTAGGACATCATCATAATGTGCACAATGTGACCAAGGGGTTGATCACGGGATGATGTGTTATGGAACGAGTAAAGAGACTTGCCGGTAACGAGATTGAACAAGGTATCGGTATACCGATGATCGAATCTCGGGCAAGTACCATACCGCTAGACAAAGGGAATTGTATACGGGATTGATTGAGTCCTTGACATCGTGGTTCATCCGATGAGATCATCGTGGAACATGTGGGAGCCAACATGGGTATCCAGATCCCGCTGTTGGTTATTGACCGGAGAACATCTCGGTCATGACTACATGTCTCCCGAACCCGTAGGGTCTACACACTTAAGGTTCGATGACGCTAGGGTTATAAAGGAAGTTTGTATGTGGTTACCGAATGTTGTTCGGAGTCCCGGATGAGATCCCGGACGTCACGAGGAGTTCCGGAATGGTCGGAGGTAAAGATTTATATATAGGAAGTCCTGTTTCGGCCATCGGGACAAGTTTCGGGGTCATCGGTATTGTACCGGGACCACCGGAAGGGTCCCGGGGGCCCACCGGGTGGGACCACCTGCCCCGGGGGGCCACATGGGATGTAGGGGGTGCGCCTTGTCCTACGTGGGCCAAGGGCACCAGCCCCTAGAGGCCCATGCGCCAAGATATAGGAAAAAGGGGAGAATCCTAAAGGGGGAAGGCACCTCCGAGGTGCCTTGGGGAGGATGGACTCCTCCCCCCCTCTTAGCCGCACCCCTTCCTTGGAGGAAGGGGCAAGACTGCGCCTCCCCCCTCTCCCCTGCCCCTATATATAGTGGAGGGGAGGGAGGGCATCCATACCTGAGCCCTTGGCGCCTCCCTCCCTCCCGTGACACCTCCTCCTGTCCCGTAGGTGCTTGGCGAAGCCCTGCAGGATTGCCACGCTCCTCCATCACCACCACGCCGTTGTGCTGCTGCTGGATGGAGTCTTCCTCAACCTCTCCCTCTCTCCTTGCTGGATCAAGGCGTGGGAGACATCGTTGAGCTGTACGTGTGTTGAACACGGAGGTGCCGTCCGTTCGGCACTAGGATCATCGGTGATCTGAATCACGACGAGTACGACTCCATCAACCCCGTTCACTTGAACGCTTCCGCTTAGCGATCTACAAGGGTATGTAGATGCACTCTCTTTCTACTCGTTGCTGGTCTCTCCATAGATAGATCTTGGTGATACGTAGGAAATTTTTTGAATTTCTGCTACGTCCCCCAACAGTGGTATCAGAGCTAGGTCTATTGCGTAGATTCTTTGCACGAGTAGAACACAAAGTAGTTGTGGGCGTCGATATTGTTCAATATGCTTGCCGTTACTAGTCTTATCTTGATTCGGCGGCATCGTGGGATGAAGCGGCCCAGACCAACCTTACACGTACGCTTACGTGAGACCGGTTCCACCGACAAACATGCACTAGTTGCATAAGGTGGCTGGCGGGTGTCTGTCTCTCCCACTTTAGTCGGATCGGATTCGATGAAAAGGGTCCTTATGAAGGGTAAATAGCAATTGGCATATCACGTTGTGGTTCATGCGTAGGTAAGAAACGTTCTTGCTAGAAACCCATAGCAGCCACGTAAAACATGCAAACAACAATTAGAGGACGTCTAACTTGTTTTTGCAGGGTATGCTATGTGATGTGATATGGCCAAAAAGGATGTGATGAATGATATATGTGATGTATGAGATTGATCATGTTCTTGTAATAGGAATCACGACTTGCATGTCGATGAGCATGACAACCGGCAGGAGCCATAGGAGTTGTCTTTATTTATTTGTGACCTGCGTGTCAACTTAAACGTCATGTAATTACTTTACTTTATTGCTAACCGTTAGCCATAGTAGTAGAAGTGATAGTTGGCGAGGCAACTTCATGAAGACACGATGATGGAGATCATGATGATGGAGATCATGGTGTCATGCCGGTGACGATGATGATCATGGAGCCCCGAAGATGGAGATCAAAAGGAGCAAAGTGATGATGGCCATATCATGTCACTATTTGATTGCATGTGATGTTTATCATGTTTATACATCTTATTTGCTTAGAACGACGGTAGTAAATAAGATGATCCCTTACAACAATTTCAAGAAGTGTTCTCCCCTAACTGTGCACCGTTGCGACAGTTCGCTGTTTCAAAACATCACGTGATGATCGGGTGTTTTATTCAGACGTTCAAATACAACGGGTGTTGACGAGCCTAGCATGTACAGACATGGCCTCGGAACACATGCAAAACACTTAGGGTTAACTTGACGAGCCTAGCATGTACAGACATGGCCTCGGAACACGGAGACCGAAAGGTCAAACATGAGTCGTATAGAAGATACGATCAACATGAAGATGTTCACCGATGATGACTAGTCCGTCTCACGTGATGATCGGACACGGCCTAGTTTGACTCGGATCATGTGATCACTTAGATGACTAGAGGGATGTCTATCTGAGTGGGAGTTCATAAGATGAACTTAATTATCTTGAACATAGTCAAAAGATCTTTGCAAATTATGTCGTAGCTCGCGCTTCAGTTCTACTGTTTAGATATGTTCCTAGAGAAAAAAATTAGTTGAAAGTTGATAGTAGCAATTATGCGGACTAGGTCCGTAAACTGAGGATTGTCCTCATTGCTTCATAGAAGGCTTATGTCCTTAATGCACCGCTCAGTGTGCTGAACCTCGAACGTTGTCTGTGGTTGTTGCGAACATCTGACATACACGTTTTGATAACTACGTGATAGTTCAGTTAAACGGTTTAGAGTTGAGGCACCAAAGACGTTTTTGAAACATCGCGAAACATATGAGATGTTTTGAGGGCTGAAATTGGGATTTCAGGCTCGTGCCCATGTCAAGAGGTATAAGACCTCCGATGACTTTCTTAACCTGCAAACTAAGGAGAAAAGCTCAATTGTTGAGCTTGTGCTCAGATTGTCTGAGTACAACAATCATTTGAATCGAGTGGGAGTTGATCTTCCAGATAAGACAGTGATGGTTCTCCAAAGACATTGCCACCAAGCTGTTAGAGCTTCGTGATGAACTATAACATATCAGGGATAGATATGATGATCCTTGAGGTATTCGCGATGTTTGACACCGCGAAAGTAGAAATCAAGAAGGAGCATCAATTGTTGATGGTTGGTGAAACCACTAGTTTCAAGAAGGGCAAGGGCAAGAAGGGATACTTCATGAAACGGCAAATCAGCTGCTGCTCTAGTGAAGAAACCCAAGGTAAAACCCAAACCCGAGACTAAGTGCTTCTGTAATAAGGGGAACAACCACTAGAGCAGAATTACCCTAGATACTTGGTAGATAAGAAGGCTGGCAAGGTCGATAGAAATATATTGGATATACATTGTGTTAATGTGTACTTTACTAGTACTCCTAGTAGCACCAGGGTATTAGATACCGGTTCGGTTGCTAAGTGTTAGTAACTCGAAACAAAAGGCTACGGAATAAACGGAGACTAACTAAAGGTGAGCTGACAATATGTGTTGGAAGTTTTTCCAAGCTTGATATGATCAAGCATCGCACGCTCCCTCTACCAAAGAGATTGGTGTTAAACCTAAATAATTGTTATTTGGTGTTTGCGTTGAGCATAGACATGATTGGATTACGTCTATCACAATACGGTTATTCATTTAAGGAGAATAATGGTTACTCTGTTTATTTGAATAATACCTTCAATGGTCTTACACCTAAAATGAATGGTTTATTAAATCTCGATCGTAGTGATACACATGTTCATGCCAAAAGATAGTAATGATAGTACCACCTACTTGTGGCACTGCCACGTAAGTCATATCGGTATAAAACGCATGAAGAAGCTCCATATTGATGGATCTTTGGGCTCACTCGTTTTTGAAAAGTTTGAGACATGCGAACCATGTCTATTGGTGTATATGCATGAAGAAACTCCATGCAAATGGACTGTTTTGACTCACTTGATTTTGAATCACTTGGGACATGCAAATCATACCACATGGGCAAGATGACTGAAAAGCCTCGTTTTCAGTAAGATGGAACAAGATAGCAACTTATTGGAAGTAACACATTTTGATGTGTGCAGTCCAATGAGTGCTGAGGCATGCAGTGAATATCGTTATGTTCTTACTTCACAGATGATTCGAGTAGATGTTGAGAATATTTACTTGATGAAACACAAGTCTGAATTATTGAATGGTTCAAAAAAAAATTCAGAGTGAAGTAGAAGATCATTGTGACAAGAGGATAAAATGTCTATGATATGATCATAGAGATGAATATCTGAGTTACGAGTTTTGGCACACAATTAAGACATTATGGAAATTGTTTCGCAATTAATACCGCCTGGAACACCATAGTGTGATGGTGTGTCCGAACATCATAACTGCACCCTATTGGATATGATGCATAACATGATGTCTCTTATCGAAGTACCACTATAGTTTATGGGTTGGGCATTAGAGACAACCACATTCACTTTAAATAGGGCACCACATAATTTCGTTGAGACGACACCGTATGAACTATGGTTTGGAGAAACCTAAGTTGCCGTTTCTTAAAAGTTTGGGGCTGCGACGCTTATGTGAAAAATTTCAGGCTGATAAGCTCGAACCCAAAGCGGATAAATGCATCTTCATAGGACACCCAAAATAGTTGGGTATACCTCCTGTCTCAGATTCGAAAGCAATAAGGGATTGTTTCTAGAATCAGGTCCTTTCTCGAGGAAAAGTTTCTCTCGAAAGAATTGAGTGGGAGGATGGTGGAGACTTAATGAGGTTATTGAACCGTCACTTCAACAAGTGTGTAGCAGGGCACAAGAAGTTGTTCCTGTGGCACGTACACCAACTGAAGTGGAAGCTTATGATAGTGATCATGAAACTTCGGATCGAGTCACTACCAAACCTCGTGGGATGACAAGGATGCGTACTACTTCAGAGTGGTACGTAATCCTGTCTTGGAAGTAATGTTGCTAGACAACAATGAACGTACGAGCTATGGAGAAGCGATGGTGGGCCCAGATTCCGATAAATGGCTCAAGGCCATAAAACCCGAGAGAGGATCCATGTATGAAAACAAAGTGTAGACTTTGGAAGAACTACTTGATGGTCGTAAGGCTGTTAGGTACATATGGATTTTGAAAGGAAGACAGACAATGATGGTAAGTGTCACCATTGAGAAAGCTCGACTTGTCGTTAAGATGTTTTTCGACAAGTTCAAGGAGTTGACTACGATGAGACTTTCTCACTCGTAGCGATGCTAAGAGTCTGTTGGAATTATATTAGCAATTACTGCATTATTTATGAAATCTTGCAGATAGGATGTCAAAACATTGTTTCCTCGACGATTCTTGAGGAAAGGTTGTATGTGATACAACCGGAAGGTTTTGTCTATCCTGAAATATGCTAATAAGTATGCAAAGCTCCAGCAATCCTTCTGAGGACTGGAGTGAGCATCTCGGAGTTGGAATGTATGCTTTGATGATGATCAAAGATTTTGGGTGTATACAAAGTTTGTGAGAAACTTGTATTTCCAAAGAAGTGAGTGGGAGCACTATAGAATTTCTGATGGGTATATGTTGTTGACATATTGTTGATCAGAAATGACGTAGAATTTCTGGAAAGCATATAGGGTTATTTGGAAAGTGTTTTCAATGGAAAACCTGGATTAAGCTACTTGAACATTGAGCATCAAGATCTATAAGGATAGATCAAAACGCTTAATAGTACTTTCAAATGAGCACATGCCTTGACGTGATCTTGAAGGTGTTCAAGATGGATCAGTCAAAGAAGGAGTTCTTGCCTGAGTTGTAAGGTATGAAGTTAAGACTTAAAGCTCGACCATGGCAGAATAGAGAGAAAGGAACGAAGGTCGTCCCCTATGCTTAAAACATAGGCTCTACAGTATGCTATGCTGTGTACCGCACCTAAAGTGTGCTTTACCATGAGTCAGTCAAGGGGTACAAGAGTGATCCAAGAATGGATCACAGGACAGCGGTCAAAGTTATCCTTAGTAACTAGTGGACTAAGGAATTTTCTCAATTATGGAGGTGGTAAAAGAGTTCGTCGTAAAGGGTTACGTCGATGCAAGCTTAACACCTATCCGGATAGCTCTGAGTAGAGATACCGGATACGTATAATGGAGCAACAATTTAGAATAGCTCCAAGTAGAACAGTTATTTGGAATAGCTCCAAATAGAACGTGGTAGCTGCATCTAGGAGATGACATAGAGATTTGTAAAGCACACACGGATCTGAAAGGTTCAGACCCGTTGACTATAACCTCTCTCACAAGCATAACATGATCAAACCCAGAACTCATCGAGTGTTAATCACATGGTAAATGTGAACTAGATTATTGACTCTAGTAAACTCTTTGGGTGTTAGTCACATGGGGATGTGACCTTGAGTTTTAATCACATATCGATGTGAACTAGATTATTGACTCTAGTGCAAGTGGGAGACTGTTGGAAATATGCCCTAGAGGCAATAATAAATTGATTATTATTATATTTCCTTGTTCATGATAATCGTTTATTATCCATGCTAGAATTGTATTGATAGGAAACTCAGATACATGTGTGGATACATAGACAACACCATGTCCCTAGTAAGCCTCTAGTTGACTAGCTCGTTAATCAATAGATGGTTACGGTTTCCTGACCATGGACATTGGATGTCGTTGATAACGGGATCACATCATTAGGAGAATGATGTGATGGACAAGACCCAATCCTAAGCCTAGCACAAGATCATGTAGTTCGTATGCTAAAGCTTTTCTAATGTCAAGTATCATTTTCTTAGACCATGAGATTGTGCAACTCCCGGATACCGTAGGAGTGCTTTGGGTGTGCCAAACGTCACAACGTAACTGGGTGGCTATAAAGGTACACTACGGGTATCTCTGAAAGTGTCTGTTGGGTTGGCACGAATCGAGATTGGGATTTGTCACTCCGTGTAAACGGAGAGGTATCTCTGGGCCCACTCGGTAGGACATCATCATAATGTGCACAATGTGACCAAGGGGTTGATCACGGGATGATGTGTTGCGGAACGAGTAAAGAGACTTGCCGGTAACGAGATTGAACAAGGTATCGGTATACCGACGATCGAATCTCGGGCAAGTACCATACCGCTAGACAAAGGGAATTGTATACGGGATTGATTGAGTCCTTGACATCGTGGTTCATCCGATGAGATCATCGTGGAACATGTGGGAGCCAACATGGGTATCCAGATCCCGCTGTTGGTTATTGACCGGAGAACATCTCGGTCATGACTACATGTCTCCCGAACCCGTAGGGTCTACACACTTAAGGTTCGATGACGCTAGGGTTATAAAGGAAGTTTGTATGTGGTTACCGAATGTTGTTCGGAGTCCCGGATGAGATCCCGGACGTCACGAGGAGTTCCGGAATGGTCCGAAGGTAAAGATTTATATATAGGAAGTCCTGTTTCGGCCATCGAGACAAGTTTCGGGGTCATCGGTATTGTACCGGGACCACCGGAAGGGTCCCGGGGGCCCACCGGGTGGGACCACCTGCCCCGGGGGGCCACATGGGATGTAAGGGGTGCGCCTTGTCCTACGTGGGCCAAGGGCACCAGCCCCTAGAGGCCCATGCGCCAAGATATAGGAAAAAGGGGAGAATCCTAAAGGGGGAAGGCACCTCCGAGGTGCCTTGGGGAGGATGGACTCCTCCCCCCCTCTTAGCCGCACCCCTTCCTTGGAGGAAGGGGCAAGGCTGCGCCTCCCCCCTCTCCCCTGCCCCTATATATAGTGGAGGGGAGGGAGGGCATCCATACCTGAGCCCTTGGCGCCTCCCTCCCTCCCGTGACACCTCCTCCTCTCCCGTAGGTGCTTGGCGAAGCCCTGCAGGATTGCCACGCTCCTCCATCACCACCACGCCGTTGTGCTGCTGCTGGATGGAGTCTTCCTCAACCTCTCCCTCTCTCCTTGCTGGATCAAGGCGTGGGAGACATCGTTGAGCTGTACGTGTGTTGAACACGGAGGTGCCGTCCGTTCGGCACTAGGATCATTGGTGATCTGAATCACGACGAGTATGACTCCATCAACCCCGTTCACTTGAACGCTTCCGCTTAGCAATCTACAAGGGTATGTAGATGCACTCTCTTTCTACTCGTTGCTGGTCTCTCCATAGATAGAGCT
Source organism: Triticum dicoccoides (assembly GCF_002162155.2). Taxonomy (NCBI): domain Eukaryota; kingdom Viridiplantae; phylum Streptophyta; class Magnoliopsida; order Poales; family Poaceae; genus Triticum; species Triticum dicoccoides. The sequence goes on from NC_041390.1 coordinate 433,138,389, forward strand.
TGGTGATACGTAGGAAATTTTTTGAATTTCTGCTACGTCCCCCAACAGTTCGGAGTCCCGGATGAGATCCCGGACGTCACGAGGAGTTCCGGAATGGTCCGGAGGTAAAGAATTATATATAGGAAGTGCTATTTCGGGCATCGGGACAAGTTTCGGGGTTATCGGTATTGTACCGGGACCACCGGAAGGGTCCCGGGGGTCCACCGGGTGGGGCCACCTGTCCCGGGGGGCCACATGGGCTGTAGGGGGTGCGCCTTGGCCTTCATGGGCCAAGGGCACCAGCCCCTATAGGCCCATGCGCCTAGGGTTTCCCCCTAGGAGGAGTCCTAGTGGTGGAAGGCACCCCTAGGTGCCTTGGGGGGGAGGGAAACCTCCCCTTGGCCGCCGGCCATAGGAGATTGGATCTCCTAGGCTGCGCACCACCCCCCCTTTGGCACCCCTATATATAGTGGGGGAGAGGAGGGACTTCATACACCAGCCCCTGGCGCCTCCAT
>NC_041390.1:433139292-433159458 GCF_002162155.2 Triticum dicoccoides
GAAGCCCTGCTGCTGTGACGCCCTGCATCCACCACCACGCCGTCGTGCTGCTGGATCTTCATCAACCTCTCCTCCCCCCTTGCTGGATCAAGAAGGAGGAGACGTCTCCCGTCCCGTACGTGTGTTGAACGCAGAGGTGCCGTCTGTTCGGCGCTGGTCATCGGTGATTTGGATCACGTCGAGTACGACTACATCATCACCGTTCTTTTGAACGCTTCCGCTCGCGATCTACAAAGGTATGTAGATGCATCTAATCACTCGTTGCTAGATGAACTCCTAGATGATCTTGGTGAAACGAGTAGGAAATTTTTTGTTTTCTGCAACGTTCCCCAACACGCATAGCATAATCCTAACCGATGATCCTCTCCTCGTCGCGCTGTGAGAGAGTGATCACCGGTTGTATCTGGCACTTGGAAGGGTGTGTTTTATTAAGTATCCGGTTCTAGTTATCATAAGGTCAAGGAACAACTCCAAGTCGTCCTGTTACCGAAGATCACGGCTATTCGAATAGATTAACTTCCCTATAGGGGTGCACCACATAACCCAACATGCTCGATCCCATTTGGCCGGACACACTTTTCGGGGTCATGCCCGGCCTCGGAAGATCAACACGTCGCAGCCCTACCTAGGCACAACAGAGAGGTCAGCATGCCGGTCTAAATCCTATGGCGCAGGGGTCTGGGCCCATCGCCCATAGCACACCTGCATGTTGTGTACGTGGCCGGTGAGCAGACCTAGCCTCCTTTATACAAGAGTAGGAGTTCCAGTCCAACCCGGTGCGCGCCGCTCAGTCACTGACGTGACGAAGGCTTCGGCTGATACCACGACGTCGAGTGCCCATAACTGTCCCCGCGTAGATGGTTAGTGCGTATAGGCCAGTAGCCAGACTCAGATCAAATACCAAGATCTCATTAAACGTGTTATTTTGAAATAACCGCGAACGCTGACCAGGGCCAGGCCCACCTCTCTCTTAGGTGGTCTCAACCTGCCCTGTCACTTTGCCACAAAGATCCACTCAGAGGGCCGTCGGGACAAACGTCCTTTCGGACCCAGTCCGTGGATCACTCGCGGGTACTCCTACGAGCCGACCCGTCTTTAGTCACCACAAGTAAGGGAGTCCTGGATTAGGGGGTGTTCGGGTAGCCGGACTATACCTTCAGCCAGACTCCTGGACTATGAAGATACAAGATTGAAGACTTCGTCCCGTGTCCGGATGGGACTTTCCTTGGCGTGGAAGGCAAGCTTGGCGATGCGGATATTCAAGATCTCCTACCATTGTAACCGACTTTGTGTAACCCTAACCCTATCCGATGTCTATATAAACCGGAGGGTTGTAGTCCGTAGGGGATCAATTCCATATACAAAAATCATACCATAGGCTAGCTTCTAGGGTTTAGCCTCCTTGATATCGTGGTAGATCTACACTTGTACTACCCATATCATCAATATTAATCAAGCATGAGTAGGGTTTTACCTCCATCGAGAGGGCCCGAACCTGGGTAAAACAAAGTGTCCCCTGTCTCCTGTTACCATCCGGCCTAGACGCACAGTTCGGGACCCCCTACCCGAGATCCGCCGGTTTTGACACCGACATTGGTGCTTTCATTGAGAGTTCCTCTGTGCCGTCACAATCAGGAAGGATGCCTTCTCCCGTCTTCAAAGACGGCGCCGTTGCTAAGGGAGCCTTGGCTGTCGGCCAAACCCTCCGGCTAGGTGGTTTCCTCATGACCGCCTGTTCGGCTGTTGCGCCGACGGTGACCTCTCGGGTCATCAAAAGCAACCTACACGTCAGCTCGGAGCTCGCCGAGCAGCAAGATCCAATGGAGCTCTCTTCCATAAATGGGCTCTTGGATCGCATCGCCGCCCTGGGGGTCGCTACGGATTACGACCAGGTTGGGCTTAAACCCGATCTAAGAGAAATTAACTCTCCCCAAGTCACCCACCATGTTGCCGTGGTAGAGGCGCAGTGCGGCGACCCTTCATCTATTTTAAGGACCAGCTACGTCCGAATTCCCGACCCCTCCAAGCCGGATACCCGCGGAGAGGAGGATGTAACTCAAGACCTGAGCTTAGGATCAGGCAACGGGCCGGACTCGCTGGACAACATCCAAGAATTCGAACTTCAGAGTTCGGAAACTCTTCGGCCTCCGAATCTTGGATCGGGTGAAGTCTCAGATTCAACAACACCCACCCACCCGAATATAAGCGATCTCTCCCAAGTCAGGCAGAGGCCCGACGAAACAGTACATCATTACTGGGCCAGATTCCTCCTGGTTATGAATAGGATAAAGGATTGCCGCGAGGGAGACGCAATATCAATCTTCTACAGTAATTGCACGGACGAGGGAATCCTTAACGCCATAAGTCGCAGTGATATTACACGCTTCGCTGACTTGGCGTTCATAGTACAAAAGTATTGTGTGATGGAAAGTGCCTGGAAAACCGAAATAAAATTTTGGGATAATCCGGCCTTGAATAATAATCCCGTCCGAACTAAGAGGGTGCATCATCATAAGACACCCGGAGTAAATAGCAAAAAGCCAAAACCCTCTACAGGGCATGGAAACCGTACTGGAAAGGTGGCTTGATGGACCCTGTAGAATTCACAGTACAGAGGACGCCACACCAACTCACAGCCTTAGAGCGTGTTGGATACTCTGGCATGTAGCCAAAATTGGCGAGGACCTCTTAAATCGGGAGGCTGCAAAAAGCCAGCCCGAGGACACCAGTACCGTTCTCACAGTCTTCGAGACTTTCGCATCAAACAATATGCGAAAAAGAACACTCCGCAGCCTCGCCGAAGTCTATCAAGTTGCAACAATAAATCCATGGAGCGACACTGCTATCACCTTCAACGCAAGTGATGAACCTAGATTCTGAACAGCCCGAGCACCAGCCGCATTGGTCCTCAGTCCCATAGTGGACGGCTTTCGCCTCACCAAGGTGCTCATGGATGGAGGCAGCGGACTGAACCTCATTTATGAGGAAACCCTTTAAAAATGGAAATAGACTGGAACCGCGTCGAGCGAAGCAGCACAACCTTTAGAGGAATAATCCCCAGTCGGGAAGCGTGCTGCACAGGAAAAATCACACTAGATGTGGTGTTCGGCACGCCGGATAATTACAGGTCCGAAGAAGTTACATTTCAGGTGGCCCCGTTTAAAAGCAGACATCACGCCTTACTAGGGCGGGAAGCATTCACAATCTTCCAAGCGATACCCCATTACGGGTACATGAAGCTTAAGATGCCCGGGCCGAATGGAATTATCACTCTAGCTAGTGATCCGGACATAGCACTCCGCGACGAAAACAAGACGGCCGCATTAGCCCTCGAGGCACTATCCGAAGCCTTAGCGGCCGATGAATTGACTACGCTGCGCTCCACGGTTAACATGGATGATGTGAAACTCGACAAAAGATCCAAATCCACATCCTTCAAGCCAGCCGACGAAATAGTCAAATTCCAGGTCCATCCAACGGACCCCAATAAAACAGCTTCCATCGGGGCACGACTGAACCCCGATGTAGATGCCGCACTGCGAGAGTTCCTACGAGAGAATTGGGACATTTTCGCCTGGCACCCTTCAGACATGCCAGGGATCCCACGCAGGCTGGCCGAACACAGCTTAAATATCCTAAAAGGATTCAAACCTGTCAAACAAGCCCTTCGGCGTTTTTCCGAACCTAAGAGGCAGGCTATGGGAGAAGAGCTAGCCAAGCTATTGGAGGCCGGATTCATTAGAGACATAAAACATCCGGACTGGCTAGCAAACCTGGTGATGGTACCAAAGAAAGACAAATCCTGGCGCCTGTGTGTCGACTTTAAAGACCTTAACAAGGCTTGCCCAAAGGATCCCTTCCCCCTCCCCCGTATCGATCAAATTATCGATGCCACCGCAGGACACGATTCGTTGTGTTTCCTCGACGCATACTCCGGTTACCATCAAATCAAGATGGCAGAATCAGACCAAGCTGCAACAGCATTCATCACACCATACGGCCCATTCTGCTTCAACACAATGCCCTTCGGGCTAAAAAACGCCGGCGCAACATATCAGCGCATGATCCAGACATGTCTGGCAAATCAGATCGGCAAAACAGTGGAGGCATATGTGGATGATGTGGTCATCAAATCAAGATATGTCGAATCTCTAGTAGACGACTTGAGGCTCACATTCGATAACCTCCGAAAATACGACATCAAGCTCAACCCGGAAAAATGCGTCTTCGGCGTTCCAGCCGGAAAGCTCTTGGGCTTCATTGTATCCGGTAGAGGAATTGAAGCAAATCCAGCCAAGATCCGAGCTTTGTCACAATTGGATATCCCAAAGGACCTCAAACAAATACAAGAATTAACCGGATGCATGGCGGCTCTAAGCCGCTTCATCTCCCGCTTGGGAGAAAAGGCACTGCCCCTTTATCGCCTCCTTCGGCGCAACGAACACTTCGAGTGGACGGATGCCGCCACGGCCGGACTCGATGAAATAAAAGCCACATTGGCAACAAACCCAGTCCTGGCCGCGCCAAACACCGGCGAACCAATGCTATTGTACATTGCAGCAACACATCAAGTTGTCAGCGCAGTGCTCGTTGTCGAGCGGGAAACGGACGGACACAAATTCCCCCTTCAAAGGCTGGTCTACTACGTGTCCACTGTCCTCACTCCATGCAAATCACGGTACCCGCATTATCAAAAAAAATTGCATACGCGGTATTCATGGCATCCCGAAAGCTACGACACTACTTTCAAGAGTGTTCCATAACAGTAGCCTCGGAAGTACCACTTAATGATATTATCAACAACCGTGATGCAACGGGCCGGATCGCGAAATGGGCCATCGAGCTCCTCCCGTTTGATATAACTTATAAGCCACGGCGAGCTATCAAATCGCAAGTTTTGGCCGACTTCGTCGCAGAATGGATGGAGGCCGAACTCCCTAAAGAGTACGACACATACTCAAACTGGATCATGCATTTCGACGGCTCCAAAGTGTTGGCCGGACTGGGGGCTGGCATCGTGTTGACGTCCCCCACAGGAGACACAGTCCAATATGTACTAAAAATTATGTACACGGACTCCAACAACGCAGCCGAATACGAGGCCCTTCTACATGGCCTCCGGATGGCAGTATCCATGGGCATTCAACGCCTAGAGGTACGCGGGGATTCGAACCTCGTGATATCCCAAATAAATGGCGACTTCGACGCCAAGGACCCAAAAATGGCAACTTACTGCAACGCCGTCCTAAAAATGTCAGCTCGGTTCGAAGGGCTGGAGTTTCACCATATAGCCCGAGAAAACAATCAAGCAGCGGACGTCCTGGCACGCATCGGAGCAAAATGTGATGCAGTCCCCCCCAACATCTTTTTGGAAAGATTGTTCAAGCCATCTGTAGCATGGGAGGGGGAACCCGCAAATAACAGCCCGGACCCAGCCGCACCACTCGACGCCGAACAATCTAACACAATTGGAGGCTCTGCCAATGAAATTACACCTTCAGCCCATGTAATAATGGCGGTCATCGCCCCGTGGACGGAACCATTCCTAGCCTACCTTGCTAGGCAGGAACTCCCGGAGGACCAAAACGAGGCCCGCTGCATAGTGCGGCGATCTAAAGCCTATAGAGTCCTTGAGGGAGAGCTTTATAAGAAAAGCACTACCGGAGTCCTTCAAAGGTGCATCTCCGAAGAGGAAGGGCGGAACCTTCTGGCTGAAATTCATGCAGGACACGGTGGTCACCACGCCGCTGCTCGGTCCCTTGTTAGCAAGGCTTTCCGTACAGGCTTTTATTGACCGACGGCCCGGGCAGACGCTCAGGACTTAGTCCAACGATGCACTGGTTGCCAACTTTTTGCCAACCAAAGCCACATGCCACCCACCGCACTCCAAACTATACCAATCACCTGGCCTTTTGCGGTCTGGGGGCTTGACATGGTCGGACCCCTTAAAGGCGGGACCGATAGAAAGAAATATTTACTGATCATGGTGGACAAATTCACCAAATGGATAGAAGCCAAGCCTGTTAAAACGGCCGAATCCGGACCTGTGATAGACTTCATATCCGAGGTTGTACACCGTTATGGTGTCCCCCACAGCATCATAACCGATAATGGTACAAACTTTACTGCCGACGAGGTAAAACTCTGGTGCAAAAACATGGGCATCAAGCTCGATTATGCTTCCGTCTATCACCCACAAACCAACGGCCAGGTCGAACGTGCCAATGGTCTTATCATGAGCGGCATTAAACCCAGACTAGTGCGGTCCCTTAAGGAATCTAATACGCACTGGGTAGAGGAACTCGACTCCGTACTCTGGGGGCTGCGAACCACGCCGAATCGCACCACCGGATACACACCATTCTTCATGGTGTACGGCGCAGAGGCAGTTCTGCCCTGTGACATAATTCATGACTCACCTCGAGTGCGCATGTACGAAGAAAGAGAAGCCGAGCTCGATCGGCAGGACAGTTTGGACGCTTTGGAGGAGGAGCGCGACGTGGCAAAAGCCCGTTCCGCATTCTATCAACAGCAGGCTCGAAGATATCAAAGCAGAGAAGTACGGGCCAAAAATTACAATGTCGGCAAACTAGTTCTACGCCTGCCGGACAAGAAAAAGGACAAACTCAAGCCCAAGTGGGAAGGTCCATTTATAATCGACCAAGTCCTGACTGGCGGGGCGTACCGCCTGCGAGATGTGTCGGATAACCGACTCGAGCCGAACCCATGGAACGCCACCCATCTCCGAAGATTCTACGCCTAGCGCCGGACTCTGTGTTCGTCTCCTTCCTCTGTCCATTTTTTGCATTTTTCTGTCTTACATTTCTCTCCTTCCCCTCTTTTCTTTTATCGCCCTTAAAGGCTCATCTAACTGATGAGCCACTCGCGCTCATTAAACCTGGGGGCTTCTTTAACAGAAGCTTATTTATATGGGCTTCATGCCCAACACATGCGTCAAACTTCCGCATGTACCTTTTTCTTTACCATTATATGCATCGATGTGACTTAAGTTTTGGCCAAGCTGGGTTGCCTGGCTCCTGTGCTTACCCCTACGTTCCCGATTGTTCGGCTAGGTGGTAAAGGGAGCACCTCTGCGATTGTTACTGTCGGGTCAGCCGGATGTGTACCTCAGACTGGGTGAAGCCGAAAGCTAGCGTTCTTAAGGGAATATTCGGTCGGTGAGATAAAAGATGATCTTTTTACCCATTTTATGCGCCCCCAGATGCTTTTTCTGCGTCTTCTTACGCAGTCTGCACATGCACTTTAGGGCATGCCTCCCAGCGAAAGGAACCCCTAACGGAACTATCTCTCTGGAAGATGTTTCTTACTAACCATGTAATATAACATAACTAGTTGGGCACTTGTTTGATAAAGCACTAATGACCCCTACGCCTGGTCTCCACGCATACCATGGTTCTTATATAACCGCTATGGTATTCGGACACACTCCAGACCATCAGGTCTCGAGGTTGAAGCGAAAAGGTCGGCAACGACAAACGATCTACAATCCGGCTAGAAGGCATTACACATGTCAATTCAAAATTACATAGTCATTATGACTGATTGTATTCCTCTTCTATACCATCTAACAGGCTGTCTAATTTACAGTCCTGCTGGGAATACTTTGTGGCCAACTCTACTTGGCCGTATACTAAGCTCACAGGGATCTCCTTCCCGTCAGGCCCCACCGGTCCGACCTCGGCCATGTGGTTCAGGTCAGACTTCGTAAAACGGGTCTTCACCATGGCCCAGGCTTCCCGAGCGCCTTGTCGGCAGGCCGATATCTTCCACAACCGGAAGCGCCGCCGAGCTCCCTTCAGCTTCTCCGCAAGCTCTCCAAGGCTCTCGGGCACGGAGTGGGCAGGCCATAAGGCTTGGCCAACACCTCGCATCGCTTGCCGAATTCGCTCGTGCAGTTGCATGAGTTCGGGAAGAAGGTCACCCGTAGAACCGGGCATCTCCTCTGCAGGACGACCTGTGAGCATACCTACAGACATTACTCTGTTAATCGACTTCCTCGCCGAACTCTTTTTTCAAAGTTCGTTCAAGCACTTACTAAAAATGCCGCATCGAAGCCGCTGATTCTCCTTCGTGGAGTCCGACAGCTGGCCACGAACATCTTTAAGTTCGACATCCACCTTGGTGTTGGCATCCTGAAGATCATTCTTCTCTCGCCTCACCCTTGTCAACATACTCTCATCGGCCTTTAGCTGGCGTAAGAGTTGTTGCTTGTCCGGATCGAGTTCGGCGCCATCTGCAATTTAACTTGTCAGATTTGCACCCACACCGCACAATACTAATCTTTCAAAGTGTATTTTACCTAAGGGGGTCTCTCGGGGCTCCCCTGCTGCGGCTAGTGCGGCCTCTAGTTGGGCCTTGCACTTCTCCAGCTCCTGGGACAATACAGTATTCTTCTCTGTAAGAACCTGCATATTACATGATCCTTAAATCAGTTGCTCTAACTGTTTCAAGTCTCGGGGGCTACTGGCATATGTATATATTTAACCAAAATTTTCTTACCCGTATGTCTTTCACATACTGCTCCGTAGCTCTGGCTAAACCATTTTGAGCGGCACGGAGGTACGCATCTCCCGAATTAAAGGCATCTAAAGCCTCTTGGGAGAAACAACCGTCGCGTAGAGTTGTCCGGCGACGCCTGTGGTTCATGGCACTCTCCACTTCTGAATTTGTGGCGGACAACCTGTCCGCATCCTCTGTCGGAGGAGCGTCCGGTGCGCGCCTTGTACTCGCCTCCACTTCCTGGCCAGACGTTGGAGCCTGGCTGGTGGAGGCGCGATTGGCAACCTCTCCGGATGTAGTCCAGCGAGGTCTCTTCGTCCTGAAGATAGCACGAACGTTAATATGACCCTGACAGAATAACTCCAGGGAAGCAGAGGGTGCACTATACCTTTGCGCCGGCATTTCAGTCCGGACTTCATTCCTTTTTGCCCTACGGGGCTCTGCGGCCCCTCGTTGGCTAGCCGCCGCAGGTTCGGCCTCCTGCCGTGGAAATCTCCCCTGCAAAACGCGGTTGTCGTCAGAAACACCAAAATACATGAGAGTGTAATCCCTCTCAAGCGAATGAGACTCCGGTTTCCGTCACCTGGGAGGCCGGGATTAACCCTGGGTAATCAGCCGTGATGGCTACCAAGGTATTGTCCTTGCTTAGCTGATAGAACACCCCGTCGATAAGCTCCACCGATATGTTCGGATCCTCTTCGGAGTCCGGATCGAGGGACCGTTCTGGGTCCTCGGGCTGTGGAGGGCGGCTGCTGATATTTTTTACCTCCTGTCGCAGTTCCTGCATTGAAGTCGTTAGACTACCTATCTAACCACGGGAGTATAAAACAAACGGGCAAGTGCAATTGTTCACTTACCCAACTTGGAGGATCGTTCATACTGAATCCAGCCCATGGATTGACGCAGAGGAATTCCTCCTTTTCTCCCTTGTACAAAGAGGATAAGATCTTTTCTAGAGCGGCAGCTGAGGCCGGCCCTTTACGACCATAACGGGTGGTGTCATCCTCCCCGTTGAATTCCCACATTGGGTGGCCTCTATATTGAAGCGGCTGCACCCCCCGCATAATGCATGCAGCCATGACTCCAATCATGGTTAGTCCGGAATGAGCCAACAGTCTTATCCGGCCCATCAGGTAAAGGACGTCTCTGTCGCTTTCTCTGTGAGAGCTCCGCGCACGCCAGCTCAAGCGTTTCTTCAATGGAGCACTGTTGAACTCAGGGAGACCGACCCGGATATGGTTCGATAGCGAGACGTCATCTATATAAAACCATTCCGAAGGCCAGTCCTCGGACGCTTCCTTTGGGGTTCAGGATAGGTATCCGGTCCCGGCGATGCGCCATACTTCGGCTCCGCCCACTTGGTATATGGACCCCTTTTGAGAACGGGGCACCAGGAAGAATAACCTCTTCCACAGTGCGAAATGAGCCTCAACGCCTAAAAATAGCTCGCAAAGGGCGACGAAACCCGCAATATGCAACACGGAGGCGGGCGTGAGATTGTGCAGTTGGAGGCCGTAAAACTCTAGAAGCCCGCGGAGAAATGGGTGAATTGGAAATCCCAGTCCCCTTAATAGATAGGGGACGAGGCACACCCGCTCTCCCCTAGAAGGATTGGGGGTGCTCTCCGCTTGTTTTCCGCCATTATAGGTGGCGAGATCGGCTCGGACCGGGACCATGCATGCCTGGGGGAGGAATCCCTGGGCTTGAAGTGACGCTAACTTGCTATGCGGGATGGTACAACTCTCCCAGTCCCCGGGTTTGGGACCGGAGGGGCGAGGGGAGGAGCTACGACGGCTGGTCATGTTGGAATAGACCTTTGCTGGAAGCACTCTGATGATCACTCGCGGAAAGGAGGAGATGTGGTTTGGATCTAAATCCCCATCCCGTTAAATAGGCGGCTCGTTTATACGGCCAGTGGTCGCATCTGCTTTACACGTAGAAGACGGCCATTATTGGGCATGGAAGCCGAGGAGCACTACATTACAAGAATAGGACATTATTCCTACAGGTACACAAGATTTGGAGAAGAACCCGCCTTGCAATGCCGAACAATTTGCGCGCCGGACTCGTCATCATTGAAGCCTGGTTTGGGGGCTACTGAGGGAGTCCTGGATTAGGGGGTGTTCGGGTAGCCGGACTATACCTTCAGCCGGACTCCTGGACTATGAAGATACAAGATTGAAGACTTCGTCCCGTGTCCGGATGGGACTTTCCTTGGCGTGGAAGGCAAGCTTGGCGATGCGGATATTCAAGATCTCCTACCATTGTAACCGACTTTGTGTAACCCTAAGCGTATCTGGTGTCTATATAAATCGGAGGGTTGTAGTCCGTAGGGGATCAACTCCATACACAACAATCATACCATAGGCTAGCTTCTAGGGTTTAGCCTCCTTGATCTCGTGGTAGATCTACTCTTGTACTACCCATATCATCAATATTAATCAAGCAGGAGTAGGGTTTTACCTCCATCGAGAGGGCCCAAACCTGGGTAAAACAAAGTGTCCCCTGTCTCCTGTTACCACCCGGCCTAGACGCACAGTTCGGGACCCCCTACCCGAGATCCGCCGGTTTTGACACCGACAACAAGTATCATATATTATGTATATGTATATACCCGTGATCAACTCCCGAGTGATCACGGCCCGATAGTATAGCATGGCAGACGGACAAGAATGTATGGCCACTGATGATAAACTAGCATCCTATACTAAGCATTAGGATTGCAGGTAAAGGTAACAGCAGTAGTAGCAAGGACAGGCTATGCATCAGGATAGGATTAACGGAAAGAAGTAACATGCTACACTACTCTAATGCAAGCAGTATAGAGGAGAGTAGGTGATATCTGGTGATCAAGGGGGGGGGCTTGCCTGATTGCTCTGGCAAGAGAGAGGGGTCGTCAACACCGTAGTCGTACTGGGTAGTAGCGGCATCGGTCTCGGTGTCTAGCGAGAGAAGAGGGGGAAGAAACAATAAATATAATGCAAACAAATGCATGACGATGCATGACATGACAAAGCGTGATGCTAGGTGTGCCCTAACGCGGTACGAGGTGGTACCGGTGAAGGGGGGAAACATCCGGGAAAATATCCCCGATGTTTCGCATTTTCGGACAGAGGAGCTGGAGGGGGGAAGTTGCGTATTTTCTATGCTAGGGATGCGCGGCGGACGAACGGGCTGCGTATCCGGATTCGTCTCGTCGTTCCGAGCAAATTTCATGTAGAAAGTATTTCCATCCGAGTTACGGATTAAAAGATATGATTTTCTAAAGATTTAAATCATTTATTGGAATTTACTTATTTAACAAAAAGGAATTATGACATCAGCATGATGCAATGCTGATGTCAGCTGGTCAACAGGTCGGCTGACCAGTCAAACCAGACAGGTGGGTCCAGTGGGACCCACATGTCATTGACAGGGTACTAAAGGGGGTTTAGACTAATTAATTGGGTTAATTAAGGGCGTGGGCCCATCTTGTCAGTGAGTGCTTAGACTAATTTAATTATTTTTATTTATAAAATCGTTTTAGTTATTTAAAAGGGCGGTGGGGCCTAGGCGTCAGCAAGACAGAAGGCGGCCACGTCAGCGTTGAACTGGTCAGCAGGTCAACTGGGCCCCTGGGACCCACTGTCAGTGACCCAGGGGTGGACCCCACGCATGCCACGTCAGCTGGCCGACGTTTAGACGTCGGCGAGTTCATTTTCGCGGCGGCGCGGCTTGTGCGAGCTTCGGGTTTCGTCTGTAGGCCACCAAAATGGGCGGGGCCGGTCGCATTCGAATGGCAAGACGACGGCGGAGCGAATGGTGGTGGTTGTGGAGGCTGTGGTGGCCAGAGTCGAGCGCTACAGGCTCGTCGGCGGCCAGGTGGTTCGGGCGTGAGACGAAGACGGCGACGCAGCGCGCTTCGGGGCTAATGGGAAGGCTAGGGTGGAGCTGCGCGACACGCTGAGCACAAAGGGCTCGGCCCCTTGACCATTTGGTCACCGGAAGGGCGCCGGCGACGCGCGCAGGCGGCGGCGCAGTCGGGTCCCCGACGGGAAACACGCTAAGAGGCACAGGGAGGCTAGTGCACGGGCGCGTAGGGCTCGCAGGAGCTTGATGCTGTGCCCGAACGAGCTCGACGGCATCTGTGGCCGCGGCGGTGTAGTGCATGGCGGCGACCAGAGCTCAGCTACGGCGGGAGCTGGCTACAGAGCGCTAGGGGGCCAACGAGGAGCAGCAGGGGGAGGAGAAGCTCACCGTGCGGCACGCAAGATGGCCCGTGGTGGTTTAGTAGCAGCAGAGTCGACGGCGCTCGTCGGAGTCGCGTCGGGGATCCGAGGAAGAAGATGAGGCCGGGGCAGCATTCGTGGGCGTCCGGCGTCCTGCGGCTCGTCGGGGAGGTGTAGTCGAGGGAGAGGGAGCGAGCAGACACGTCGGAGAGGTGCGGAGGTCGCGGTGGCCGCGAGTTCTACGGCGGCGAGGCCATGGCGGTGCTCGGTTGCAGCGGGGAATGAGGGGAGGAGCGAGGTGGATCTGAGGGGAGAGGGAGGCGCAGGGACCGAGAAGGCGAGCGTGGGGGCGAGTGGGAGGCGGGATCGAGGAGGCGGGGGCGTGGTGGCCTTATCATCTCCTCGACGCCGGCGAGGGGGTCCGGTGGCGACGCGCCCCTGTTCCGACCCGGGTCGGGGGAACAGGGAAGGGGACGAGGCAGGGGAGTGAGGCCGGGTGTGGCCAGCAGGGCCAGGTGGGCCGCCTGGTCTAGGGGGGCTTCCCTTTTTGTTTTTTTGTAATTTCTTTCTTTTATTTATTTTCTTTTCTGTTTTATTTCATTTTAAAGTATTTAGGCATTTTCTAAAAATATGTTTACTTCACCATAATTACCAGTGCAATATTTGGCACTGACCGAACATTTTTGTTTCAACTTTTAAAAACTTTTGTTGTTTGCCATTTTCTGAACTGATTTTTGAATCGGTTTGAACTAAGAGAAGTTTAGCAACAGTAATCAAAGATGACATGGCATCATTAGGAGAGTTTTACTGTAGCCTAATTATCCGGGCGTTACACAGATGCCGATCTATCCTCAGGTTCCGCTCCATGGATAAATCCCGCGAAGGCACGATTCATGGCGGGCCGAACCCGGGCGGGTCTCGCACGCTGAGCTGTCTCGATGATGTCGGTGCAGATCGATGTCCAGCTCAGGGCCCGGTTCATCGATCTTGCCGATGAAGACGTGAATTCTGCCGAAGAGGACCCGGTATCCGTACTCAATTGAGCCGGCCTCAGGGCCCCAGCCTGCGTCATCGATGTAGAGCTTGCCACGAAGACTCTTGGTCATCCGGCCCACAACATATCCCTTGATCCCTTTGAAGTTGCCCTCTAAGAACTTGAAACCATCGTGCGACAGCCCCACGGTGGGCACCAACTACCGTGGAATTGTCACGGCAGATGTCCTATTCTGAGGACTTAGTCGTGGAGCCGTCGCGATGAGGTTAGCTTAAAGGGGTTAATCAGGAAAAAGGACATGTGGAGTTTATACTGGTTCGGCCCCTTGCGGTGAAGGTAAAAGCCTAATACAGTTGGAGGTGGAATTGCTAGGGTTTCGATGAGCAGGGAGTAAATACGCTTAACCTGGCTCTCGATCTATTGTTTCTTGTCCTAAGCTGCCGCTGGGTCGTCCCCTTATATACACGGGTTGACGCCCTACAGCCTACAGAGTCCCGGCCGGCTTATACAACGTATCCAGCTCGGTGACCTTTCTTACATGCCTTACAATACAAGTTTATAGGCATGGCGGTTTATATCCGTGGGCCTTAAGCCGCCTTCGGGTTTGGGCCCTCTACTAAGCCTATCTATGAACCGCCATTGTTAATATGCTCTTGGGCTTCATTGAGATGAACTGCCATAGGGATGACCGGGCCCCTCCTCGGCAGGTCATACCTGATAGTCATATCCCCAACACCCTGACTTCAAGACTCTTGATCCGCCTGACATACTTGAGAGGCTCAACACACATGAGTTCCAGCAACCTGAGAAAAGAGATATATATGGTCCCAACTATGGCCGAACTCGTGCTTTGAAGGCAAATGTCGTTTCCTTGTCTGAAGAAGAATCTGACTACAGTTCTGAGGACCCTGAAGACATTGGTAAGGAGCTTTCTATGCTTGTGAAGAAGTTCCAGAGGTTCAGCAAGAAGAAAGACTTCAGAAAGTCCTCAATATCCAACTCAAGAAACGATGAAGCTTCCTCATGTGACCACAAGAAGAGAACATGCCACAAGTGCAAGAAACTTGGTCACTACATCTCTGAGTGTCCTTAGTGGGACAATGAGACCAAGAAGAAGAAGAAGAAGAAGAAGAGCAAGGAATATGATTCTGATGACAAGAAAAAGAAGAAATCCTCAAAGTCTTCTTCCAAGTCTTTGTTGAGGTCTTCATCACATAGGAAGAGCTCATCCATCAAGGCTCGTGCGTTTGTTGGCAAGGAGATGGATTCAGAGGAGGAGTCTACATCTAAGAAGGCAGAGGTGGAGTCTAAAGAGGAATCTGATTCAGGCGTAGCAAGCCTGGCTCTAGCTTCAGCGTATGTCGCCAAGTCCATCTTTGACACTGAAGACAATGGCTTCGTCACCAACACTGATGCTAATGATGAGGATGACTCTGCTCCTACCTACTGCTTCATGGCATGTGGTGCCAAGGTAAACTCATGCGATGCTTACTTTCAAACTTCAAGTGAAGATGACTCTAAATGTGAATCTAAACCTAGCTACAAAACACTTGCTAAAATTGTAACAGAACAACAAAATGCTATGGAACATATTCAAAAGTTGCTAGACAAAAGCGATGACCTGTTGGACACGAAAGTGACTTGAACTCAGTCCTTAATTGAAGACATTAAAAGTCTTCATATTAAGTATGAGGAACTTGAAAGTCATCATGAAACGCTCTCAACTACTCATGAAAAGCTCTCCTATGATTATCTTCAAAGGAAGCAAGAGCTTGAGAACTTGAGATCGGCTCATGAAGATCTTCAAAAGGAAAACGAGTCACTCCGTGCTCAACAGATCAGTTCCGCTCAGCAAGACTTTGATCCACCATGTTTAAAATGTCTTGAGTGCGATAATGTTGCTTCTGTTGCTGGATGTTCTACTGCTACTACTGTTGCTATGTCTTCAACTGCTGATGTGGAAACTAACCCCTCTTCTGAGGATACCACTACTATTTCTGATGAGAATGCCAGGTTGAAGACATTGCTTGAAATAGGGATGTACAAAAGCCTCAAAGGGCATCAGACACTGTGCGATGTCCTCAAGAAACAGATTTTGAACCAAAACCCTAGGAAAGAGGGTGTTGGGTTCGAGAGGAAAATGAATGTTGATGGTTCCTACTGGAAGCCTGAGCAGTACCCCAAAACCACATGGGTTGCTGCAAAGGGACCTTCAGTGGATCCATCTACCTTATCTGGCTTCACTTGTGCTAACCCTATTATCCTTGATGAATCCTTTGATGCAAACTATAAACTGTTCAAGAATTAGAATGGTGAAGTGTTTGCCAGGTATATAGGTACTAACTGCAGGAATGGACCCCTTTGAAGAAGATCTGGGTGCCCAAGAGTTGTCTTGAAAATCTTCAGGTGAATGTCATCATGACACCACCTGGGAAGAAGACAAACCCCAGACCAAAGGCTTCATATGGTCCAAAGGCTTCATACAGACAAAGGACTCACCAGAGTCACCCTAATGCCAATGTTTTACAGGGAAACCATACTCAGACCTATGAATATGAGCGTGTTTCATCAAACCTCTATGTTCATAAGACCAAGAACTATTCTACTTATTCTTATGAGTATTATTCTCCTCCTGCAAGATTATTTGCCAGGGCTCCAAATCCAAAGTTCTCAGATGCCGCACTTATACTCATTGCTTCTAAGCCACCCCTAAAGATGTGGGTGGTTAAGAAAAATTAACTCTCTTTTGCAGGGAAAGGTCTCCAGCCGGAAATCAAAGGCATCTGATGTTTATGCTGGGGACCTAAAACATCTTGTGGGGCACACGATAAAATGCCCAAATGGTCTTACTATGTATTTTGTTCCTGGATTTCTTGACAGTCATCCTATCTTCCCTCACCAGGATTTGAACTTTGATAATATGCTTCTTCGTCAAATGTTTATGCTTCACATTTCCCTTGGTGAAGCCTATCCCCCTAACTGCATTGTAGGATACGATACCAAAGGCTTCTGAGTGGATTATGGACAGTGGATGCACTAACCACATGACTGGTGATCAAAGTCTTTTCATGGACTCAACCTTATGTCCATCTGACAAGAGTCACATCACATTTGCTGACACTGGTAAAAACAAAGTATTGGGTCTAGGTAGAGTTGCAATCTCAAAGGATCAGCACATGGATAAAGTGATGCTTGTTGAATCCCTTGGTTTCAACTTAATGTCTATCTCAATGCTTTGTGACTTGAACATGATTGTGATATTTGGAAAATATCATTGCATTGTGCTTATGGAATCTGACAAATCTCTAGTCTTTGAAGGGTATCGAAAGGATGATTTGTATATGGTAGATTTCTCAGCAGGACCACAGTTGGCCGTATGTCTTCTAGCAAAAGCTTCAGAATGCTGGCTCTGGCAAGGCTAGGGCATGCTAGCATGAGGAACTTGTACACTCTCGCGAAGAAGAATCATGCCGTAGGCATCAAGGGTGTCAAGCTCAAGAAGGATCATCTGTGTGGTGCCTGCAAAGCTGGAAAGATGACAAGGGCCAAGCATCCCTCGAAGACAATCATGACGACATCACGTCCCTTCGAGCTGCTTCATATGGACTTATTCAGCCCTACTCACTACTCTACTCTTACTACCACTGCTTGCCTCTATGGTTTCATCATTGTTGATGATTACTCAAGATATACATGGGTGCACATAATTCTCTACAAGAATGAAGTGCAGAATGTCTTCAGACGATTCCCCAATCGTGCCATGATGAACTATGGTATCAAGATCAAGCACATCAGAAGTGACAACGGCACAGAGTTCAAGAACACCGGCCTCGACACTTATCTGGATACATTGGGCATCACTCACGAGTTCTTAGCTCCATACACACCTTAGCAGAATGGCATCATGGAGCGCAAGAACAGAACCCTCATTGAGATGGCCCGGACGATGCTTGGCGAGTACAAGACTCCTAGGAAGTTTTGGCCTGAAGCCATTGATACTACATGCCACGTCATCAACCGTGTTTATCTTCACAAGCTTCTAAAGAAGACATCCTATGAGCTACTGACTGGTAAGAAGCCAAACGTCAACTACTTCAGAGTGTTTGGTGCTAGGTGCTGGGTCAAGGATCCGCACCACAGTTCAAAATTTGCACCGAAAGCACATGAAGTTTTTATGCTTGGTTACAGAAAGGATTCGCACTCCTACAGAGTCTTCAACCTCTTTCACTATAAAGTGGTTGAAACTGTGGATGTGCGGTTCGATGAAACTAACGGCTCATAAAGAGAGCACCAGCCAAATGTGCTAGATGAAGTCTCACCAAGTGAATCCATCAAGCTTATGGGTACTGGAGAAATCATACCTTTATAGGCTCAGGCTGAAGAAGAACTCATCATTTCTGCACCTAATCAACCTGAAGATAATGCACAGCCTGAAGTCAATGCCGACAATGAAGACAATGATCAGCAAGACCGAAGTCTTCATCCAGTACATCCTCGGGTTGCAAATGAAGTGCATATTGAAAAGATAATCGATAGCATCAATGCACCTAGTCCGCTCACTCGTTCAAGAGCAACACATCTAGAAAATTTCTATGGGCACTTTGCATTTGTCTCTATATTTGAACCAAAGAAAGTTGTTGAAGCCTTCATGGAACCTGAATGGATTCAAGCTATGCAAGAAGAGCTTAAACAGTTTGAGCTGAACAATGTGTGGGAAATGGTCAAGTGTCCTAATCCTCACAAGCACAACATAATTGGCACCAAATGGATCTATCGTAACAAACAAGATGAGCATGGTCAAGTTGTCAGAAACAAAGCTCGTCTCGTTGCTCAAGGCTACACTCGAGTTGAAGGGATTGACTTCGATGAAACATTTGCTCCAGTGGCTAGGCTTGAAGTCATTCACATACTGCTAGCCTATGCCAACCATCACAACATCCTCTTGTACCAAATGGATGTGAATAGTGCTTTTCTCAATGGCAAGATTGAAGCAGGAGTGTATGTTGCACAACCACCTGGCTTTGAAGATCCAAAACATCCTGACATGGTATACAAGCTCAATAAGGCATTGTATGGCCTCAAACAAGCCCCTCGCGCTTGGTATGACACCCTCAAAGACTTCCTAAAGAGCAAATGCTTCAAACCCGGTTCCCTGGATCCCACTCTCTTCACGAAGACAAACGATGGTGAACTGTTTGTGTGCTAGATCTATGTGGATGACATTATCTTCAGCTGCACTGACAAGAAATACAGTGATGAGTTTGGGCACATGATGCAAGAGCAATATCAGATGTCCATGATGGGTGAGCTGAAATTCTTCCTCGGTCTTCAAATTCGTCAGCAGAACAACGACATCTTCATATCTCAAGAGAAATACCTCAAAGATTGCCAGAAGAAGTTTGGAATGCAAGATTGCAAAGGACACACGACGCCAATGCCAACCAAAAGTCAGCTGGGCCCCAACGACAATGGTAAAGAGTTCGATCAAAAGGTATACCGCTCCATGATTGGTTCTTTACTCTATTTATGTGCATCTAGGCCAGGTATAATGATTAGTGTTTGCATGTGTGCCCGATTCCAAGCGGCACCAAAGGAGTCACATCACTTAGCTGTGAAGCGAATTCTTTGATATTTGGCTTACACCCCAAATCTAGGATTATGGTATCCAAAGGGCTCAGAGTTTGATCTAGTTGGATTCTCAGATGCTGATTATGCTGGTGACAAGGTTGATCCCAAGTCCACATCAGGCACATGTCACTTTCTTGGATGATCTGTTGTCTGTTGGTCTTCGAAGAAGCATAATTGTGTATCTCTCTCCACTGTTGAATCTGAATACATTGCTGCTGGATCTTGTTGCGCTCAGCCTCTATGGATGAAGCAAACTCTCAAGGACTATGGCATCCATCTGAAGCAAGTGCCACTTTACTGCGACAATGAAAGCGCCATCAAGATTGCCAACAACCTAGTCCAACACTCGAAGAAAAAGCACATTCAGACTCGTCATCACTTTCTCAGAGATCATGTCATGAAGGAAGATATCGATATCAATCACGTCAACACTAGAGAGCAATTGGCAGATATCTTCACAAAGCCCTTGGATGAGAAAAGGTTTTGCAAGTTGTGGTGTGAGCTAAATATCTTAGAATCCTCAAATTTCCTGTGATTGGACACACATCCTAACGCTTATGCATATTGATGACTTAGATGTGCAACACACGAAATAACGTATATCTTCAATCAATGAAGACATACACTCTAAGTGTGAATACATTAACACAGAATTTGTCTTCGGAACGCCATGATAATTGTGTGCCGTGTCCGGGTCTAATACTTCCTATACGGTGGGTAACGCCACCACCACAATATCTTCGAAGGATTTCATGTGGCATCATAATTACATAGTCTTCGCATTTGATTTGTCTTCAACATTATTTTAACTTCAAG
>NC_041390.1:433159812-433185907 GCF_002162155.2 Triticum dicoccoides
ATTCATGCTCTGTCCTCTACAGCATTCACTTATAACTATGTCTTCATGCTTGAATCCCTCTTGATCTAAGTGAATGTGATCGGACCCTAACCCACTCTGTGCTTCTATCTCAAACTCTATCTATCCAAATCATATGCATTCTATTGAAACCTGTCGATTGTCTTCTCTGAATCCTTGTCAGCAGAAGACAAAGTGGCAAGAGTTTAAAACTGTTTTAAATGCCACATCTTGGTTTCCTGAATACCGGAGAAGCGGCAATGACCATCCGACAATCTAGGCGTGCGTGGGAACATGGATCAACTCCCAATGAGTTGCATGCAAGCCACGTGTCCTTCAGATGTGAACCACCAGGGGCACCTGCATAATTACGCTGTGCTGTCCCTTTCCATATAAATACACAACTCACCGCGGTCATTATCTCTTCTTCCACCTCGTCACCTCGCACAAACTCTAGCGCCTCCGCTAGCTCGCGTCGATGCCGGAGACGAAGTGCTTAGCTGCCGCGACTTCTTCGACGCCGTCCTCACGCCGGCCGCGGACCTCGTCTTCTCCGCCACTGCCATAGGTGTCTTCCGCCGCCAAGTTAGGGCACGGAAGATTGAACTGCTCGGCCTCTCTATCTTCGACCTCGTCTAGCAGTTCGTAAGTGGTAAATAAAACCTACCTTTTTACTGCCTTTTTGATCTGTCAAATCCATCCACTTCAACCAAAAGTGGTTTCTCAACTTCCAAATCTGGATTTGCCCTTGTCTGCATCTCATATCATGCCAAGTATATTCACTTATGCTTCATAAATAGTTAGATTCCTCACTTGTACGTATTCATGGATTCGTACAAATCTGGAACCGACTCTCTTCAAATAAGTGAATGTCTTCGCACTATGAGGTCAATGTCTTCAAACTGATTTATCTTCAAAAACTTCTATGAATGCATATGACCTCTTCCCCTTCCCTCGCACCTTAATGCTGTCACAGGTACATGTCCATGGGAGAAACCCTTGGTTCTCATAGTCTGCATTCATTTGCAGAGTTTTTGCAGTGTCACATTAACTCTCCTGAAGCTAGTTCCTATTTGACCAGCAAAAGGAAGCCATTCACAGTTCTGAAGCCCTTCAGTATGAATCTCATGGCAACTGAAAAATCTGTCAGGAAGGGCGGCAGGCAACGCCGTGGGGATACAGCTAAGGATTTACCTCCTGATCTATTTGAAATGTACAAGACAGACCCAGAGGAAACCTACAGCGAGCGCAAGACCCGAATCCAATGGATTCGAAGATATTGGGCTGAGGAATGGTACAAATACAGATTTGTGTCTGTTGAATATGCTGAAAAGAATGCCATCAAGGGCCCCTGGGGAGATATTCTATACAGAAATCTGCAGCCGAAGTCCAAGTATGAAAGCCATTTCTCAAGGCTTCTACCCTTGCATGAGGGCCACAGCCAGAGAATGCTGACCCATCATCACTATTATGGTGTCATGACGACAATCTCTTCAAGCGCAATTATCAATTTGCCAAGGAGTCTGCTGTCAAGAACAAGAAGGATCTGGGACTCGACTTCAACCCTGGTCCATCTGCTCCAAGGGCTAATGGCACCCGTGATGCCAATCCGAATGTCATCGGCCCCTTCTACAACCTCGATGGCCTTCTCACTCACATAGTTGTACAGGGGGCACTGTGGAGCACTCAGCTGATGATGCAGATTCTGACGAAGTGCCAGCTCCACCAAAGCCGCAGAACAAGAAGAAGAAGACAAAGGCTACAAAGCCCTCTGTCCCACCAAAATTTTCGCGTGTGAAACCATTAGAAACTGCACCTCCTGAACCCAGTGTGCAATCTGAAGATCTTTCTTGTGTCTCCAAGAAGACGGAGAAGCCCAAGAAGAAACCCATGAAGATTTTTGGACATGAACTGACTCCCGCTGTCATTCTCAGGAACGAGGAAAACACCATTGATCTGCCAAGTGACGAAGACTTTGGTGATGAAGCCCTTGAGATACTAATCAAGAGCAAGCAAGAGGCGGAGATCTTCAACGATCTGCCCCTCTTTGATGTGGACATACAAAACAATTTCATTGATGAATGGTTTGACAACCGGAGCGTCAGCATTGATGATCTTCAGCTTCCTGTGGACATCAGCGTCACCTTCCATGGAGCCATTGCAAATGAAGTGGCCCTGGCTTAGAAAATCGTTGAGTTGAAAAACAAGATTGATTATGAAAAGGCGCAGTTCAAGAAGAACATGGCAAAGCTCAGCATGGCTGATGTTCAAACCTTCAAGAAGATGTTGCATGAGCTCAAGAAACAGTTTCACAAGAAACGTGAAGAAGCTAAAGGCTCAAGAGAGCGGATGAAATACTTCGTAGAGAAATGTGTTCAAGCACATATTGAGGCTGAGAAACGCAAGGCTCTTGGGCGCCCTGGCATTGACCCCAAGATGGCTGCCAAACAAAAGAATAAGCCAGCTGCGGTCCGAATTGAAGCACCAAGGTAGGAAGAACCTCGTATTGTCTTCCCTGCCAGCATGACAGGCTCGAAGCCTAAGGTCCCCTCAGCAGCTTCAGAACTGAAGAAAACTAGGGCAGCTGAAGCTGATGCTAGGAAGTGTAAGCACAAGAATGCATCTGATGATACACCATCAAAGAAGAAATTGAAGAAGTCTTCAAAGAAAGAGCGTGCTGCGGCCTCTGAGCCCCTTGTGGTTGAGCCCATTTCTGTTGCCTGTCTAGCCTCCACCAACCAAGAACGTCAACTTGTGATCCACAAGCCTGCTTCCACAGGGGCTCCTGAAGATGAAGAAGTTCCAGCTGTGTTGACCCCATCACAGCTGAAGAAATTGGTCATGAAGACAATGTTGAAGATGATGAAGTCCGTCCTCAACTCGAGCATCAATTGGTATCATCACCTGTTCTTACAAGCATCAAACTCATCAGCATTGGTCATCCTTTGACGCCAATTGCTCAAGATGATTCGTGGGCAGATCGCCCTCAAGAGGACACCCCCATTCATCAAGACACACCCAGAACTCCAACACCTCAAGTCACCACTCCGGTGCTTGAAGATGATAGCTACATGGTTCAGACCACTCCGTCTCCACAAGCGTCGCCCGCTTTCTGCAGGATTCACAAAGGCCCCAGGCCACAGGTCACCATGTCGAGCATTTCAGAAGGGGAAGTGCAACACAACTCAGTAGCATGTCAAGTGTTTCTTGAAGCCACCCCAACTGTGAATTACTTCGAGTCTAAAGCAAAAACTGTTGAAGACATCCCGGCTGCATCAGCCGATGACAATCAAGAAACAAGAGAAGAAGAAGAAAGAGTTGCTACACCCCCTCCTATTGAACCAGTCATTCTCGGGGAGAATGAGTGTGTGCCCGACCCTCCTGCCATTGAACAAACGAAGGTTGAAACTACTGAGGCGGCCATAAACACCGATGCTGAAGCCAATGACATTGTCATGGCTGAAGACCATGTGGCACCTGACAACAATGTGGCACCTGAAGATAATATGGAATCTGAAGCCAATGTGCTGCCTAAAGCTCAAGTTCAACCTGAAGCCACTATTTCATCTCCAAGGCCTCACAAAATTGAACAGGCCTTTGATCATGGACAGCTGGTCACTATGAAATGGCCCGTCATGGTGCCTCCCACTGCTCCCGGATCTCAATATGACTATCATGTGGAGCAGAGGCCACAAGTTCAGAAGCCAAAGCCTAGGCTACCAAGGCTTCCAGGAGTTGCAACCTCCCCAGGATCGTTCAACGTGAACAGCTTCAGGGCACACAATACCTTCTTTGAGAGTGCCAAGAATCCATACTCGAAGCCCAAGATCTCTTCTGATCGCTTCTGGAGCTATCAACAGCGCAAATACTACTCATGCATCCTATACAATCAAGAGTGAATCTTTCAACACATGCGTCTTGATTGTGAGGCCATTGCTGGGCTGCACTCTCTGGAAGAAGCCCTTGCTTGCGTCAAGGAGGTTGGTCTTCTATAGTTCGTCACTGACAAGGAGCACTGGAATGAAGAGCTCTTGCTGCAGTTCTATGCCACTCTTCACATTCGTGGCTACAACAGGGATCTGAAGACATGGATCCTTGAGTGGATGTCAGGCGATGTGCACCATGAAGCCAAAGCTCAAGACATTATTGAGCTTACTTCCCTACCCACTCCAGGTGACTTGTATGAGCCTGGTTGTCATCTTCACCATAATGAACTACAGAGTATCTTTCAGCGGCCTGAACCAAATATGAGTCAGATGCTCAGCATGATGAAGCCATTGCCTAACGATGCTGAATATCCCAAGGAATTCTTTGTCAAGGACCTCGAGTACTTGCCCCGCACTCACATCCTAAGGCGTACTCTATGGCCGATCAAGGGATACACTTCTGAAGCCAAACTTGAAGGAGCCACGAAGATTTTGGTGTTTTACATCATCAATGGCATCAGATTCAACACCCAGAATTTCTTCACCAGACAACTTGCTGCATTTGGGATTGATCTGTTTGGCCTAAAGTTTTATACTCCATGGGTGATGCGCTTGATCAAGCTTCACTCTACTGTTGACTATCAGCCCTCAGCGCGCAACCATCTTGTCTTTCTGCCTGAGGTTGATCTGTTCGTCGAAGCCATCTATCCAGAGCCTGCCAAGGAGCCACTATATCTTCACAATGTTGATCATCAAAGCTTCATGCAGCCCATAGAAGGGATTCATGTTCCAAATGCTGCTACCCTTGCTTATCCTCTAGCTGGTAATATACGTGTGCCTCACCGTGCCAACACCAAAGCCACTGACAGCACAATAGCTCAAAGGCCTCAGAAGCATTCTCGTGTTCTCAATGACCGAGAGCTTCTTGTGACCTTACATCAGAAGCAGGACAAGCATCATGACTGGCTAAAGCATCAGATGCAGAGTATCTTGGTGGACGTCAATCACATCAGAAACTTGGCCACCAAGAACTCATTCGTTGCCCATGAAGCCTGTCGAAGTGTGATAGCATTGCTTAAGAGGGATGATAGACTACTCATATCAATAAGGAATTTCTACTTTTTCTGGAAGCCCATTCGGAAAGAACTCCAAAGTTAAGCATGCTCAGCTTGGAGTAGTTTCAGGATGGGTGAACGATCGGGAAGTTGCTCCTGGGTGCGCACGAGTGAGGACAAAGTGCGCAGAAAACACTAGTATTGATCTGTGGGGCCAGTCTAGATCCCGCTAGGAGTAACGACCATCGGCGGGTGTGTCCGAGGCGTTACAAGTTGGTATCAGAGCTGACCCTCGCGATTACATGGATGTTTGCGGACAGGTGCGTGGTCATGTTGTTCATGACGTTTGTGACCTGTCGTGGCACACGGCATGGCACATGTACCGGACTGGATGCACAGACGTATGTGCCTAGAAGGAATGTTCCTATGGCCCGATGAGGACGTTGGTTCCTCTGAGTGGGGGTGTATGTGATAGCCTGGCTTAAGAGGGATGATAGACTACTCATATCAATAAGGAATTTCTTCTTTTCTGGAAGCCCATTCGGAAAGAACTCCAAAGTTAAGTGTGCTCAGCTTGGAGTAGTTTCAGGATGGGTGACCGATCGGGAAGTTGCTCCCGGGTGCACACGAGTGAGGACAAAGTGCGCAGAAAAGACTAGTATTGATCTGTGGGGCCAGTCTAGATCCCGCTAGGAGTAACGACCACCGGCGGGTGTGTCTGGGGCGTTACACGAAGGTCTTGGAAGAGTCTCACACTCCTATGCCTTGAAGAAGGTCTTCGCGAGATGGCTTCGCAGAAGGTTTCAAATTTGACTCCAAGCCTCCACAGAATGCAAGCTGGCGTCGGTCTCCTTCCATATAAGACTCTGAGTATTCATCTGCGGCTGCAACTGTTGTTGCGAGAGTCGTCGATGAAGAAGACGATGCCACTTCACCAACCATGGCTTCACTGCATCTCGACACTGCACCAGGCCCTTCTGCACCATCGAACTCCAATGTTGACCCTGCACCTTCATCTACTCCTGATGGGAACAAGTAGATACTCTATGTCTTCAAACCTTTTTGGCCATTACTGACAAAAGGGGGAGAAGCATATGAGTTGATAGTCTTCAAACGAGTCCTTATGGGTGGTTGCACTATTTTTGCCAAGTGTTTACAACTCTTGTCCCTTGATACATTTGGTTCTTTGGGTTGTAACACTTAAACTCGATGGTCGTCTCCTACTTTTTCTGCTACTATGTGATGCGATGATAAATTCCGCATGAAGTCATTCCGCAGACGCCCATTTTTCATTATGCATGTCATTATCTTCGTTATACCTTTATATGCATGATAAATTGCCTTCATAAGTTGAAAAGGATCTCCACAAAGTAAAACCTGCCATGTGCTTTGCATTCAAAAGAAAACTACTTATATGCACATCTTCAGGGGGAGCCTCTTTCTACTTATGAAGACAATGCCATAATTCTCTACTTTCATATACTTTTATCCCCGTTGAAAACTTCAACTAGTTTGTCATCAATCACCAAAAAGGGGGAGATTGTAAGTGCATCTAGTGCCACCCCTAGTTGGTTTTGAAGTATTGACGACAAACCTGGTTGAGGGACTAATGTGTTTGTGAGAATTGCAGGATAACACAGGTAGGAGTCCTTCATTGATTCGGTTTACCTGCCAGAAATGACCCCTAAAAATGTGTGAAGATATTGAAGACAATGGTGGTCTATGAAGAGATTCACATTGAAGACTATGATATGAGAAGACATCGTATGAAGACTATGGAATATGAAGACATAGTTGTTTCGTAGTTTCCTTTTCTTCTTTGTTGAGTCATAGGAACCACCGTACTGTTAAGTGGGGTCCAAGTGAACAAAGTCAGAGTGACTGAAGTGATGCTCAACCAAATCCTATGTCTTCGAGCGAAGACAATGAGAGCAAATCTTATCCAAAGCTAGATGAGTCAGCTTTACTTGTAGCCCAAGTCAAGTTGTCGCGTGTGTTTGAAATCTGACCGTTGGACACGTGTCAGTTCCTTAGTGACCCAGGGTCATTTCAAACAAATCAGGCCGGGTTGCCTCCTGGCTATAAATATCCCACCCCTACACCATAAATTAGTGGCTGCTCAGAGTTAGTGCACGACTTTTGTCGTTTGAGAGCAACCCACCTCCGAAGCATTTGAGAGAGATCCTTGCAAGGACAAATCCCAAAACACCCTAAGCCAAAGAGTGTTAGGCATCACTGAAGTCTTTCTGTCTGCGTGACCTGAAGACTTGTTACACTTGAGGACTGTGAATCCTCTAGCCGGTTAGGCGTCGCGTTCTGAGCGTCCAAGAGTCATTGTGGATCGCTGGTGAACGAAGTCTATGAAGGTTTGGAAGTCTACCTTGAAGACTTACCAGAGTGATTGGGCGAGGACTGCGTGTACTTCGCTCAAGGGGAATAAGGTGAAGACGCGGTCTTCTGAGTTGAATCCCAGCCTCCCTAACCACACGTACAGTTGTCACAGCAACTGAAACTGGTGTATCAAATCCTTGTCTTCATCAAGCTACTGGTTCTATCCTTCACTTTTCTTTACTTTACAGGCTGTCTTCGTGAAGTCATTGCATGCCTGTATGATCTGATTGACTTCACTAAGTGAAGACTCTTTACTGTCTGGCTTCATACCATCTTCCATCCTGATCCATACTACCTAGCTGCTGATAGTCTTCGTGTTTTCACTTTATTGCTTAGTTGACTATGGCTTGTCTAGTGTAGTCTTCTTTCCGCTGCATATCAATAGGTTCATTTCTATCGTTTGTCTTCAAAGTCCCCCGTGTTTTGAAGACTTCCATAAAAATCTCCTACTCACTCCTTCTCTAGTCAATAACTAGCACTTTCACCAAGTCCGGCTACGCTCTAACATCTTGATTTGGTAGTATTTAGATAGTGACATAGCTCTGATTTAGAGAGTGGGGGTGGCAAATAAGTCAAACAATGCCCTTGTTTTTTGGGCAATCTGGACCACTAGAAATGACTTCATTTTGAAGCACATTCCTCCAAACCAATATACTCCACACATCCCTCCGGAGTACTTGTCAATTTTTTTAAGGAGGAGCTCAAATATATCATGTGTAGGGTCAAGAGAAAGGTGTACAACAACTTTGAAGCCTGGAAGAGCTTTTATATGATTTCTCTATACTCCCTTCGGTCCTTTTTACTCCGCGTATTAGATTTATGCCAGGTCAAACTTTGTAAAAAGTATCAACATCTACAATATTAATTTGGCAGTGCCCTAAGAACTTCAAAGAATGCCCCAAGATAGAGAACTTCAAAAGTTTGCACCAATAATCTGTTAGACCAATCTAAAGAGGGCGGTAGGCTACACAAAACAAGATATCAACCCTGACAATCTTTAGATGCTTGCCTCTTAAACCGACATGTCATTTTCCTAGTTAGCCATTTCCAAAAAAAATGTCGTGCTCAATCGTTTGCACCAATAGTCTCTTTCTTCCAAACTATAGAGCACATAAGTATAGATGCATTCAACATTTCATAATTTTTATCATTGCTCCCATCATTCTCAAAAGAATGGTGTAAGCTTAAAAGGGCGCAAGAGACTACCTCACCCCGTCGCCCCTCTTCGTGCTTTGAGATTTCTCGTGCTTTAGTGATTTCTAATATGGTGTATGGTTCCTGAGTGTTTTCCCTCCTTAGTCTACGCCAAATGAACGATGACGTGCATATAGGAAGCGAAAAACGCCTACGTTTCCCTCATTAATCTAAACCCGATGAATGATACGCGCACATATGAAACAAAAAAGCATGTGTTTTCCTCCTTAATCTACACCATATGAAAGTGCAGTGAATTATGTATTTGGAAAGAAACTTCCATGTTTTTCCTCCTTAATTTGAGAACTAATTATCTTTTAGAGTTGTATGTTAAGAAATTATCATTGAGTGCGGCGAATCTGCACCCGGGCTCAGCTGCACCCCCGCTCACGGGAAAAATCAAAACAAATACAAAAAAAATTCAAAAAATTCCCAAAAAAAATTGTGTGATAGATAATTAGATGCGTGAGGTTCGCTGAAAAATTCAACTCGTTTGGACATTTGAGCAAGTCTGTGCAAAAAAGACAAAATCGGGGTATGTAAAAAAGTTTACTGTTCACGAACTGTTTTGACCCGATTTGTCTTTTTTGCCGAGACCTACTCAGATATCCAAATGAATTGAAATTTTGAGCGGATCTCACGCATCAAATTATCTACCACACAAAAAAAATGGATTTTTTGAATTTTTCTAATATTTGTTTTGAATTTTTTGCTGACCGGGAGCAGCTGAGCCCGGGCTCCAGGATGAATTATCGATTATCATTGCCTTTTTGAATGGAATCGTAAAATAAGCAAAAGTTATGGATCAAACAATATTATCGTGGGCATACATCGTGAGGATGATTTGACTATCTTGTGGGGCATACTATAAGGGAAATTCATAGTCAAATTTAAGCACGGATTAAATTTTAGGAAAAGGAGACCAGTTTGCTTATTTTCATAAAGTAGAAAAGGCACTATGCGTCGATATATCACGACATATCGTCAACAGAATCAGCTGTCCCAATATCTACACATGCTGGAGGGAAATAATAAAAAAATCACCCACGCCTCACCACTAACGACGAGAAGAGAAAGAGATTCCTCCCCTCCGCTGTACTAATACAGGGAAGCTCCCGGTCATGCTTGCCTTTGGAGCCTTGCCCTTTCCCCTAGACTAGACTCCCCAGCCCCAGAGGCCTCAACACCTACCAGACTAACATCTCCTTCCTCCCCCTCCGTCTCCTGAGGTGCTCATGGCCTCGAGCTCAAACCCGGTCAGCATGGACATGGACCCGCCCGTCCTCTCCATCGCCGTCGAGCACGGCCCGCCGGAGTCGCGCCTGGTTCAGCTCGGCGTCAGGTCCTGGCCCAAGTGAGTACCGACCGATCACCGGCGCCAGCTATTTCTTGATTCTTCGTTCCATCATTTCCATGGGGGGGCGGGCGTCTAAGTGGGCTTGTGCAGCGGTTAAATCCTGTTTGCCGTGCTCGTGCAGGTGGGGCTGCCCGACGGGGAAGTTCCCGGTGAAGTTCGACGCGAGGCAGACGTGCTACCTGGTGAAGGGCAAGGTGCGGGCGCACATCAAGGGGTCGTCCGAGTGCGTGGAGTTCGGCGCCGGCGACCTCGTCGTCTTCCCCAAGGGGCTCAGCTGCACCTGGGACGTCGTCGCCGCCGTCGACAAGTACTACAAGTTCGATTCGTCCTGACTTCGCCGGTGACTGTTCGCGGTGACTAATTCGCCTCCTGATTTAGATTGGTGACTGTGTTAGCCTCATTCTCTAGCTAATTTGCTAGACATAATATCCGTCTCTATTGGCTTCGTCGTGTGTAGTAGTAGTAGGGAAAAAAATCGGTGTGAGTGAGGTGAGGTGAGGGGCATCTAGCCCTCCTGTGTAGTAGTAGGTTCCTAGTTATTCAGTTGCCCCCCAAAACCGGTCAATGCAGTGGCCGTTCAAAGTATTCTTATTTATTGCCCAGAGTGCAGTGCAAATCCGTTTTGAATGCCTTCTTTGACCAGCCAGCATCAGTGGACTGCATTGTCTATGGCCACCTTCCTTTTCTTCTTTATGAGCAGGATTACAGGGCCAGGGGTGCGTGTGTGGGGGGCTATTGACCACCCACAGCACTTTAAGAGTGTGATAAAGCATGGCTGAGAGATGAGAATTGGCTTGTGTTTTATTTATAAAGCGGGGCGAGAGCGTGTTTGAGAGATGAGAATTGATCGACTTCTAGTATTTATGATCTTATCTCGCATACAAACACACATTCTCTCTCTCTTGCGAAATCAGCATATCCTACTCAGCTACAATTAATGCTACTTTCTTCATTGTTTCTAACATCCTAGAGCCCCCTGACCTAAAATGTGGGGGGTACCACAATTTAAAAATGTGAAAATTTACACTACAGATAGTAAGATTTGATGTAAACATCATTATAGTCTTAATAAAAAGTCTTAAAATAGCATGAGCTTGTTAACTATCTAGTGTTAAGTATATAAGAAAAAATATTTTACAATTTTGGCAGCGCCACCCTAGATCCGCCTCCAGCTAGAAGCCTAGAACCCCTGCCCTCAAAACAAACAAAAGAATGACCGTCCGCTGATAGATACAAATTTACCGAAAATGGCTAATGAAAGTTGCTATCTATAGATTGCCATCATAGAGACCGTACAATAAAACTTCTCTACTTTTAAGTAATGTTGACTCATAATATACATAATAGTATTTAATTAGTCATGTGAAATATTACATGGTTTCGTGAAGAAAAATATTTTTATTTATAATTTATATATCTTACTTTTTTGTGGAGGATATATTTTACTTATATGAAAAGCAACAAGGGAAGATATGTGTAAGAGTTGGCGGATATTCAAAACGGCTTGCTGGAGGATATGCTTCCACATGTGAAAAATAGTTCTACAAATGTAAAAAAGTCCATAATTCTGTTCAGATGTATTTGTTCGTGACTCTTTGGATGTATGTAAATTTTTAATGAAAAAAACACAAGAATTGTGACATGTGCTAAAACAAATCAAATTAGTGCTTCAAAAGTTGCTTTTTACACCACAGGATTTTCTTTTCATTTTGGCCAAGATAAAAACATATGACATATTTTTGCGGAATCTAACAGGAAGATAGAAGGCACGGGTATGCATGTTGTAAAACAATTCAGTTTTTTATTCTAAATATGTTTTATAATTTTACTTTTCATCAGAAGCATATATATATGCCCCTAGGAGACAAAATG
Source organism: Triticum dicoccoides (assembly GCF_002162155.2). Classification (NCBI taxonomy): domain Eukaryota; kingdom Viridiplantae; phylum Streptophyta; class Magnoliopsida; order Poales; family Poaceae; genus Triticum; species Triticum dicoccoides. The sequence continues at coordinate 433,171,605 of NC_041390.1, forward strand.
TCGGCATCGTGCAAACGGTGCCTATTTCCAAACACTATTGCACTATTTACTGGTAGAGGGGGATCTTGTAATACAGTTGTCATTAAAAGCATTTTTGTATTGCTATATTTCTTTGTACATCTTTATTAACATTTTAACCTATAAGTATCAGAGTAATCTAACTTACATACAACCCGAAATCAAGTAAGAAGAAACGAAATGAATAATAATCATGTTACTACATTGTTTGGATCCAAATGTAGCAATTCTATTCTAATCTGGACCCCCCCTCCCCCCCCCCCCACACACACACACAAATGTCTTGGGATAGGTTATTTTCATGTCTTTTGCATTTAAATCCTATTATTTCTTTGTTCGATATGATATGGTGTCACTGTCAAAAACTTTCTCATTATAGCTCATAGTGTTGGATATTAAACTTGAAATGGAAGGCTATATACTCACCAACCGAAAACAAAAAGAAAAAAAATGGAAGTTCCATAAGAAACAAAATATGTTTGAAGATTGAAGCTCAAAAGATCATGCGCAGAAGGAGTCAAAACCTATTATTTTGCCATCTCTTCGTATCATGAAAGGTCGACACAACATTTATGCACGACGGGTTGTAGCTGTCGTCACTAGGGATAGTCAACGACTAAGAGATAGCATTGACTTTTTTTCCGAGTAATTGGCAGGAACGCTACCTTTTAATTAGAAGAGGACTATTTTTTTTACCAATATATACGCATTTTGACCGGCATAACAAATGACATGCCAAGATGACACTGACAAAAAGAAGTCAATGTCTGACAGAACCGGAGAAGTAAGATCTGAGCCGCCCTTTATTGTCCGAAAATAGTCGCGTACCCCTAACATGTTTTTCAACAACGGTTACCACCGGTTGCCTGGATTGACCAGATCGGGCATATTATTATAAAGATAATTATATATAATCTGAGTTGATCTCGAACACAATTATAGAACCATAGGATGCGCTAAAATGTTTGCTAATACACCTATTGTATTCCTTAACTGACCCTTCAAATGAAGATGCTTGTAGTAGAGTTAGTATTTTATCTTCTATTAACAATGTATTAAAAAGAGGGAAGCTGCATCATTTTATGTTGTTTGAAGGCATCCACCACCCAACTCAAAAAAAAGGCACACACAACAAATGCAATTACTCCCTCCGTTTTTATTTACTCCGCATGAGGGAGTCCTGGATTAAGTGGTCCTCGGGCGTCCGAGCTATATGACGTGGGCCGGACTGATGGACCGTGAAGATACAAGACAAAAGACTTCCTCACGTGTCCGGATGAGACTCTCCGTTGCGTGGAAGGCAAGCTTGGCATTCGGATATGAAGATTCCTTCCTCTGTAAATCAACTTTGTACAACCCTAGATCCCTCCGGTGTCTATATAAACCGGAGGGTTTAGTCCGTAGAGGGAATCTCAATCATACAGGCTAGACGTCTAGGGTTTAGCCATTACGATCTCATGGTAGATCAACTCTTGTAATCCTCATATTCATCAAGATCAATCAAGCAGGAAGTAGAGTATTACCTCTATCAAGAGGGCCCGAACCTGGGTAAACATCGTGTTCCCCGTCTCCTGTTACCATCAACCTTAGACGCACAATTCGGGACCCCTACCCGAGATCCGCCGGTTTTGACACCGACATTGGTGTTTTCATTGAGAGTTCCGTTGTGTCGTCATCAGAAGGTTCCATGGCTCCATTAGTCATCTACAATAATGCCGCCCTGGGGAGGGGTGTTGGAAATATGCCCTAGAGGCAATAATAAAATGGTTATTATTATATTTGTTTGTTCATGATAATTGTCTATTGTTCATGCTATAATTGTGTTATCCGGAAATCGTAATACATGTGTGAATACATAGACCACAACACGTCCCTAGTGATCCTCTAGTTGACTAGCTCGTTGATCAAAAGATAGTCATGGTTTCCTGACTATGGACATTGGATGTCATTGATAACGGGATCACATCATTAGGAGAATGATGTGATGGACAAGACCCAATCCTAAGCATAGCTCAAAGATCGTTTGCTATAGCTTTTCCGAATGTCAAGTATCATTTCCTTAAACCATGAGATTGTGCAACTCCCGGATACCGTAGGAGTGCCTTGGGTGTGCCAAACGTCACAACGTAACTAGGTGACTATAAAGGTACACTACAGGTATCTCCGAAAGTGTCTGTTGGGTTGGCACGAATCGAGACTGGGATTTGTCACTCCGTATGACGGAGAGGTATCTCTGGGCCCACTCAGTAATGCATCATCTTAATGAGCTCAATGTGACCAAGTGGTTGATCACGGGATCATGCATTACGGTACAAGTAAAGTGACTTGCCGGTAACGAGATTGAACGAGGTATTGGGATACCGACGATCGAGTCTCGGGAAAGTAACGTACTGATTGACAAAGGGAATTGTATACGGATTGATTGAATCCTCGACATCGTGGTTCATCCGATGAGATCATCGTGGAGCATGTGGGAGCCAACATGGGTATCCAGATCCCGCTGTTGGTTATTGACCGGAGAGGCATCTCGGTCATGTCTGCTTATCTCCCGAACCCGTAGGGTCTACACACTTAAGGTTCGGTGACGCTAGGGTTGTAGAGATATTAGTATGCAGTAACCCGAAAGTTGTTCAGAGTCCCGAATGAGATCCCGGACGTCACGAGGAGTTCTGGAATGGTCCGGAGGTAAAGATTTATATATAGGAAGTTCAGTTTCGGCCATCGGGAAGGTTTCGGGGGTCGCCGATATTGTACCGGGACCACCGGAAGGGTCCCGGGGGTCCACCGGGTGGGGCCACCTATCCCGGAGGGACCCATGGGCTGAATTGTGAGGGGAACCAGCCCCTAGTGGGCTGGTGCGCCCCCCTTGGGCCTCCCCTGCGCCTAGGGTTAGGGAAACCCTAGGGGTGGGGGCGCCCCCCACTTGGCTTGGGGGGGGAAGCCACCCCTTGGCCGCCGCCCCCTTGGAGATCCATCTCCTAGGGCCGGCCCCCCCAAGGCCCCTATATGAAGAGGGGGGAGGGAGGGAAGCCGCACCCCTTGCTCTTGGCGCCTCCCTCTCCCTTCGTAACACCTCTCCTTCCCGCTTGCGCTTGGCGAAGCCCTGCCGGGATCTTGCTGCATCCACCACCACGCCGTCGTGCTGCTGGATCTTCATCAACCTCTCCTTCCCCCTTGCTGGATCAAGTTGGAGGAGACGTCTTCCCAACCGTACGTGTATTGAACGCGGAGGTGCCGTCCGTTCGGCACTAGGTCATCGGTGATTTGGATCACGTCGAGTACGACTCCATCAACCCCGTTCTCTTGAACGCTTCCGCGTGCGATCTACAAGGGTATGTAGATGCACTCCTCTCTCCCTCGTTGGTAGATGACTCCATAGATTGATCTTGGTGATGCGTAGAAAATTTTAAAATTCTGCTACGTTCCCCAACAGTGGCATCATGAGCTAGGTCTATGCGTAGTTTCTATGCACGAGTAGAACACAAAGCAGTTGTGGGCGTCGATATTGTCAATTATCTTGCCGTTACTAGTCTTATCTTGATTCGGCGGCATTGTGCGATGAAGCGGCCCGGACCGACCTTACACGTACGCTTACGTGAGACTGGTTCCACCGACTGACATGCACTAGTTGAATAAGGTGGCTGGCGGGTGACTGTCTCTCCCACTTTAGTCGGATCGGATTCGATGAACAGGGTCCTTATGAAGGGTAAATAGAAATTGGCAATTCACGTTGTGGTTTTGGCATAGGTAAGAAACGTTCTTGCTAGAAACCTATAGCAGCCACGTAAAAACTTGCAACAACAATTAGAGGACGTCTAACTTGTTTTTGCAGCAAGTGTTTTGTGATGTGATATGGCCAAAGGATGTGATGAATGATATATGTGATGTATGAGATGATCATGTTCTTGTAATAGGAATCACGACTTGCATGTCGATGAGTATGACAACCGGCAGGAGCCAGCCACAGGAGTTGTCTTTATTTATTTATGACCTGCGTGTCAACATAAACGTCATGTAATTACTTTACTTTATTGCTAAAGCGTTGGCCATAGTAGTAGAAGTAGTAGATGACGAGACAACTTCAAGAAGACACGATGATGGAGATCATGATGATGGAGATCATGGTGTCATGCCGGTGACAACGATGATCATGGAGCCCCGAAGATGGAGATCAAAAGGAGCAAATGATATTGGCCATATCATGTCACTATTTGATTGCATGTGATGTTTATCATGTTTTACATCTTATTTGCTTAGAACGAAGGTAGCTTAAATAAGATGATCCCTCGTAATAATTTCAAGAAAGTGTTCCCCCTAACTGTGCACCATTGCGAAGGTTCATTGTTTCGAAGCACCACGTGATGATCGCGTGTGATAGATTCTAACGTCCGAATACAACGGGTGTAAGCCAGATTTACACACGCAATACACTTAGGTTGACTTGACGAGCCTAGCATGTACAGACATGGCCTCGGAACACGGAAGACCGAAAGGTCGAGCATGAGTCATATAGAAGATACGATCAACATGAAGATGTTCACCGATGTTGGCTAGTCCGTCTCACGTGATGATCGGACACGGCCTAGTTAACTCGGATCATGTTTCACTTAGATGACTGGAGGGATGTCTATCTGAGTGGGAGTTCATTGACTAATTTGATTAGATGAACTTAATTATCATAAACTTAGTCTAAAATCTTTACAATATGTCTTGTAGATCAAATGGCCCACGTTGTCCTCAACTTCAACGCGTTCCTAGAGAAAACCAAGCTGAAAGATGATGGCAGCAACTATACGGACTGGGTCCGGAACCTGAGGATCATCCTCATAGCTGCCAAGAAAGATTATGTCCTAGAAGCACCGCTAGGTGACGCACCTATCCCAGAGAACCAAGACGTTATGATGCTTGGCAGTCATGTGCTGATGATTACTCCCTCGTTCAGTGCGGCATGCTTTACAGCTTAGAACCGGGGCTCCAAAAGCGTTTTGAGAGACACAGAGCATATGGGATGTTCAAAGAGCTGAAAATGGTTTTCCAAGCTCATGCCCAGGTCGAGAGATATGAAGTATCCGACAAGTTCTTCAGCTGTAAGATGGAGGAAAATAGTTCTGTCAGTGAGCACATACTCAAAATGTCTGGGTTGCATAACCGCTTGACTCAGCTGGGAGTTAATCTCCCGGATGACGCGGTCATTGACAGAATCCTTCAGTCGCTTCCACCGAGCTACAAGAGCTTTGTGATGAACTTCAATATGCAGGGGATGGAAAAGACCATTCCTGAGGTGTATTCAATGCTGAAATCAGCAGACGTGGAAATCAAAAAGGAACATTGTCAGTGTCAAAACCGGCGGATCTCGGGTAGGGGGTCCCGAACTGTGCGTCTAGGCCGGATGGTAACAGGAGGCAAGGAACACGAAGTTTTACCCAGGTTCGGGCCCTCTCGATGGAGGTAAAACCCTACGTCCTGCTTGATTAATATTGATGATATGGGTAGTACAAGAGTAGATCTACCACGAGATCGGAGAGGCTAAACCCTAGAAGCTAGCCTATGGTATGATTGTTGTTGTGTATGTTGTATATTCTATCGACTAGCCTGACCCTGGTTTATATAATGCACCAGAGGCCTAGGTTAACAAGAGTCCTAGCCGAATCTAATAGATCGGGAGAAGTCCTTGTCTTGATCGCCAAGTCTTGTGGAATCTTCCTTGTATGCGGCAGCTGTCCGAACTGGCCCATGAGTATACGGCCATGGGGGTCCTCGGCCCAATCTAATAGATCGGGAGACGACGTGGTGAGTACCCCCTAGTCCTGGACACCGTCAGTAGCCCCCTGAACCAGTCTTCAAGTTAGGGACGCTCCTCGATTCGTCCGAACTGTTCTTCATCTTTGGTCGTCGGTCTTGAAAACTGGTTCAACAAATCTTCTCATCTTCGATCTTGAGGATCGCCGAAATGCATTCGATGAGCTTGCACGTCGGGTATCCGAGGAGCCCCTTTAAGTTTCCAGCCTTTATCAATGCCTTGTTATTTTTATGCCACACCTCGGGTTTGAAGTTGTTCCCGGGCGGCAGCGTCCTCTTGCATCTGAGCTCTAACGCCGGACTATATTCGAGGTATCTTAAATCACCTTGGTTCAAAGAAGTTTGAAGGAGTTTAGCTGAGCTTAATGCCGGAAATGCCCTCTATGGAGCCAGCCACTAGCGCCCGAGCTTTATGCCGGGCTGCTTCGGAGGTGGGCCGATTTTTGTGAATATTTTTTATTGGTGCAATTTATTCACTGCCGAGATATATAGCCAGTAGCCCTCAAGGTGTGTATCGGTCTAAAACCCGAGATGCACCTGAAGGATGACGTAAGACCGCTGATCCCAGTAGCCGCTGAGACTCAGGTTGATTTGCAAAATCGGCCTGAGGATCAAGTCCAAGCTCGGCAGAATACTTCGAGACACTAAAAGCGGCGTGCTCAGTCCTCGAGACTCGGGTTGGGTGCAGCCGACCAACCTGAGGATCAAAATCTCCTCGAAAACTATATTGCACATAAAATTTTCTGCATTGGACAAGCAATGCAGTATCCCCCGAGACACTGGTCGGGTGGTAACACCAGATCAGGGGATCAATGTGCCCCTTTAATATTTGTAAATAATAAGCCCGAAGCCCAGTAGCCCCCGAGCCTTAATGCAGGCACGGGTGGCCGAATTAAGGATCAATATCCATAGTAAAATCACAAATTATGTGTAATGACTCTATGTATCCAAGTACTTTACGTCATTAATGCTCGGATCCGCTTTGTACAAAACTTGGGCGACGGTTACCCTTGTCGCCTACTGAAGCGCAGAAAGTACTTCGCCACTGATGAGTAAGCCTTCTCCTTTCCCTGCTCCTGATCCTTCCATTGCTCTTACTGACCCTTGCCCCGCAGGCCCCTTCCAGCCGAGCTTGCTGAGACGGCTGAGGAGCCGTCCCCTTTGGCTTTGCCCCCTCCACCGTCCTCGAGCGCCCCGAGTAGCGGAGCCCTTGAGGTGAGGGCGATCGAGAAGGCGGACCATCCCGAGGCGTATCGTGGCCCCGCGCACCTCGCGATCCTCCTTCGCGAGCCTTCTCGTGGCATAGCCAACCTGCCATGGGCTTCTCACCTGGTCGTGGACTGCGATTGGCTGAGGCGCTTCCTGCGCTCTTCTCTTGAGGTCGGGCTGGCCCCAGGCCGGGCTTCTGATGCGGCGTGCCCGGCCGTCGCGAGGGCGCTAGCCCCCAGCCTCCAGCCCGGAGGGGGAGTGCTAACCTGCAGCCCCCGGTGCTTGCTTGGGGCAGATGATGGTGTGGAAGACGTGCTTGAGCGCGCTCGGGAGCGTCGCGCTCTCCACCAAGGATTCCTTCGAAGGGCGAATGACATAGTGAGCCTGCTTGGTGAGGAGCTTGCTGATGAAGACGCGCGCCTTGAGGCCGAGGGCCTGCGCCTGGCTGCAGAGAGGCGCGAGCTGGAGGGCGCCATCGCCCTTGCGCGCCGTCAGCGCGACCTTGATGAAGCAGAGGCCAAGGCGTCGTTGGTGGCCTCTCGGGAGGCCCGATCTCGGGCTGCTGAGGAAGCTCAGGAGGCTGACCGGCGGCGAACGGCTGCAGAGGAGCGGGCTCGGGAGCTCCTGGCCTGGTGCCACTCGCTGGAGGAGCAGATGGAGCTGCACGAGGCAGCCCTCGCGTCGATGAGGGTGGCCTCCGGTGACTCGTCAAAGCTCCAGAAGCGTGAGGAGGCGCTAACGCTGGAAGCCGCCGAATGTACCCGCGAGTACGAGCGTCTGGAGACGAGGGAGCGCTTGGTGACGCAGGCGGAGGACGATGTCGCTGCACAGGAAGCCCGTGTCCTGGAGGAGGTCGGACGTCGGGTGGCGATGGCGCATTTGAACCTCGAGCACGAGTTCGAGGAGAAGCTGGGGTTGATCCGGGCCGAAGCCGAAGGCAGGACTGCTGCCTTGAGGGCCAAGCTGGAGGAGATGACGCGGCGGGCCGATGCCTCCCGGGCCGCCCTTGAGGTGGCGCAAGGTGGGCTAACCACCTCCCAGGCTGAGGTGCTCCTTCTTCGCCAGCGGGTGGAGGAGGCTGAGGCCGTCACGTGCCAGAATGTGGACGAGATACGTCAGCGGCGGCTCCTGGAGCATGAGCACGGCCCCATGCTGACCATGCTCCGGGAGAAGGCCAACGCGGCCTTGGGCAACATCTGTGAGGAGACCGTTGGCGAGCCCCACGCGGTTAACTACGCGGGCAATCTTCAATTCTTTACTGACATGGTGACGCAGCTGGAGGCGCGATCGATCAGGGCTGACAGGTTGGTGGAGGAGAGGAGCCGCGCCCTGCTCAGGCGCGCCTTTTCTCGTGTCTTCAGCCATCTCCGGAGCATGGATCCCCACTTTGATTTCGACGCCGCAATCGCCCCAGTCCCCCAGGCCGTCCGAGGTGAGCTGGCGCACTGGGTGGAAGACCATGTGGAGGCTCTTATCAGGGCCTTCGCCTCGGACAACGACGACGCGATCGTGGCGGCCGATGAGGGCGGCGTGACGGGCGGACCTGACGCCGCTGGTGGCAACGCGGGTAGTGGGGGCGAGTTCAGCGACACCAGCAACGGCCCTGATGGCACTCTTGAGGACGCATTGGGAGATTCATCCGACTGATTGCGCGTCGTTCCTGCTTACCCTGTATGACTAGGACTCAGGTTTTGGCCTGATAGCTGTGAGAGCATTTTGGAGGGGGAGCCCCTCATGTAAAACATTGTGCTTATCGTATCAGTAGAAGCTACATTGCCCATGCGCCCGCGCCAAGTGGTTGGCTTAAGCGACGCGCTGGTCAGCTAATTTACCTTTGTCCCGTGCTGGCCCTGGGGCAGCCCGCAGGAGACTGTGGAGCTCGGAGTGTTTCCTGATTGAATCCATCGGACCTGCAGTAAGACGCCCTCCTGAGAGGACGCGGCGGTGGCAGTCTGGGCTGCGCGCGAGCTAAGCCTGACCCGGCTCGCGAGGGGCTGTAGGATCGAAAGTATGTCTAGAGGGGGGGTGATTAGACTACTTGACCAAATAAAAACTTAACATTTTCCCAATTTTAGTTCTTGGCAGATTTTAGCTATTGTAGGACAAGTCAAGCAATCATCACACAATTCAAGCAAGCATGCAAAGAGTATATTGGCAGCGGAAAGTAAAGCATGCAACTTGCAAGAATGTAAAGGGAAGGGTTTGGAGAATTCAAACGCAATTGGAGACACGGATGTTTTTCCCGTGGTTCGGATAGGTGGTGCTATCCTACATCCACGTTGATGGAGACTTCAACCCACGAAGGGTAACGGTCGCGCGAGTCCAAGGAGGGCTCCACCCACGAAGGGTCCACGAAGTAGCAACCTTGTCTATCCCACCTTGGCCATCGCCCACGAAGGACTTGCCTCACTAGCGGTAGATCTTCACGAAGTAGGCGATCTCCTTGCCCTTACAAACTCCTTGGTTCAACTCCACAATCTTGTCGGAGGCTCCCAAGTCACCTAGCCAATCTAGGAGACACCACTCTCCAAGAAGTAACAAATGGTGTGTTGATGATGAACTCCTTGCTCTTGTGCTTCAAATGATAGTCTCCCCAACACTCAACTCTCTCTCATAGGATTTCGATTTTGTGGAAAGAAGATTTGAGTGGAAAGCAACTTGGGGAAGGCTAGAGATCAAGATTCATATGGTAGGAATGGAATATCTTGGTCTCAACACATGAGTAGGTGGTTCTCTCTCAGAACATATGAGTTGGAATTGTGTATGTGTTCTGATGGATCTCTCCATGAATGAAGAGGAGGTGGAGGGGTATATATAGCCTCCACACAAAAACCAACCGTTACACACAGTTTTCCAATCTCGGTGGGACCGAATCAACAAACTCGGTCGGACCGAAAAGGTAAACCTAGTGACCGTTAGAGATTTTCGGTGGGACTGACATGCAACTCGGTAGGACCGATATGGTTAGGGTTTGGGCATAACGTAATCTCGGTGAGACCGATTACACAAACTCGGTGAGACCGAGTTTGGTAATAAGCTAACTAGAGAGTTGGTCAGGCAAACTCGGTGGGACCAATTTGCTCTTTCGGTGAGACCGAAAAGTTTACAGAAGGGAAACAGAGAGTTTACATTGCAATCTCGGTGGGACCGATTCGCTCTTTCGGTGAGACCGAAAAGTTACGAAAGGGAAACAGAGAGTTTGCAATCCCATCTCGGTGAGTCCGAGATCCCTATCGGTAGAACCAAATTGCTAGGGTTTGGCAGTGGCTTATGACAAGTGAAACTCGGTGGCGCCGGATAGAAAGAATCGGTAGGACCGAGTTTGGCTTAGGGTTTAGGTCATATGTGGATATGGGAAAGTAGTTGAGGGTTTTGGAGCATATCACTAAGCACATGAAGCAAAAGGCTCATTAAGCAACACCTCATCCCTCCTTGATAGTATTGGCTTTTCCTAAAGACTCAATGTGATCTTGGATCACTAAAATATAAAATGAAGAGTCTTGAGCTTTTGAGCTTGAGCCAATCCTTTGTCCTTAGCATTTTGAGGGTTCCACTTTCACATCCATGCCATGCCAATCATTGAGCTTTCCTGAAATAGTCATCTTGGAATAGCATTAGCTCAATGAGCTATATGTTGTTATGAATTACCAAAACCACCTAGGGATATTTGCACTTTCAATCTCCCCCTTTTTGGTAATTGATGACAGCATATAGATCAAAGCTTCGACAAATGATAATAAGCATGAAATATATCGTCGCTTTGAGAAGTATGTGACAAGTAAGAGCTCCCCCTAAATTTGTGCATATTTAAAATTTGCTTTGGACTGCAAATGCACAAAGAGTTAGAGTCATGGGTTATACTTCCATGTCACATACATCTTGGTGGAGCGCTTAAAATGATAAGAATGAAATACATGCACTCATCACCAAGAATAGTGAATGATCACATAAGATAGATAAGATGATAATATTAAGCAAACATTAAGTGTAGCTTATGATCAAACACATGATCATCAATGTCTCATGAGCAATGACATAGTATCTCACACAAAAGCAAACAAAGTTCGAAAAACCACCAAATAAAACAAGAGAGAATAAAAGCAACACTCTCTCTCGAAGCCTATGATCTATACATTTTCTCCCCTTTGGCAACAAGTTACCAAAAAGTTCCTAGAAAATGCATAGTGCTAAGTCGACACTCAGGCTTGATCTTCAGGTGGTGGTGGAGTCCGGAGCACTCCAGGGTAGTACTCTTCGTTGTCCTTGATGTATTGCCAATCAACCCATCTCATATCACAGACAATTGGCTTCTTGTCTAGCAGTACTGTCTCATAAAAGTCTTGCTGCTCCTTGGTGTGAAACCTATAGTCAACTGCAGTCCTTCTCCTTGAAGCATACGGGTCTGCTTCTCTCCACTTCCAGAGCCCTGAATATCTCCCGAGTTTCATATCCTCAGCCACAGGATGAGCATCGTTGTGGTCTGGGATCTTGGGCTTGAGCTTTCTAAGAACATTCTCTTCTTCTTCTTCTGCAGCTTCAGGCACTAGGGCCTTGTTCTTCTCAGTAGCTGGGATACTTCTTGTGTTCCTCTTTGGCTTTGGCTTTGGAGCTGGCTTGGCCTTGGAAGCAGCTGCCCCTGTTCTTATGGCATCACCCATCAGCTTGGGTGCCTTAGGTGCTGGTGCAGCTACCTCTTCTTCTTCCTCCTCATCTTCCATGATGGAAGCCTTGCCAAGCACTCTGGCTACAGTTTTCTTCACCCTTTCTTTCCTCTTCTTGCCTTCAGCAGCAACTGGCTCAATGGGAGTGGGCTTCTCAGTTGAAGCTCTGGCCTTTGACATAGGTTGCCTGCCTGCTGGCCTTTTGATCTTCATCCCTGGTTTTATGCCCTGTGCTGGCTCAACTCTCTTGGAAGTTGCTTCCTCTTCTGCCACATAATCCTCATCTTCTGAGTCTGAGGTTCTCTTCTTTCTCTGTCTTGTGGCAGCTTTAGGCAGATTGCTAGGGGTGCTCCTGCTGCCATCATCTGAGGAACTTGAGGGACTAGTGCCCTCACTCATCTGCACTTGCTGCTCTGACAAGTTCTGGCTATCACTTTGGTCTGACATGATGCAAACTCTGACTGCTGACCCTGTGAATAGGTTATAGATGAGATAGAGTGGATAACCATCACAAAATGCAGAGATTTTTGCAAAAGAATAATTCAAAAACTGTAGCGACCTGACCCGAATGGATCACGTCTACTGTGCTACGGTGTCATCCCTGGATCAGTAATGCTGACACCACACAGTACATCGAGGTTTTATAGCAGAGTTTCAATCACACACTTATTACATCGATGGCTCAAAAAGAACTTATTACAATAAATATGGCTGAAGGCCATCTAATAACGATAACAGCGGAAGACTCGGAAGATAAATGGGTCCATCAACTCCAGCGGCATCACTGAGTATAGAACCACGACCTAAACGCCTCAATCATCGTCTGAAAAGTCTGCAACATTAACGTTGCAGCCCGAAAACGGGTCAGCACATGGAATATGCTGGCAAAGTAACACATAGAGAGTAATGGAATGAAACAGCTATACTACATGCATATATGGCTGGTGGAAAGCTCTATGGTTACAATTTTTGCGTAAAGCCAATTTTTCCCTACTGCAAAGGAATAAATTTTATTTACTATCATGGTGGTTGTGAAACATTGAGAATGGTTGACAACATTCTCAATCCCAATTAAAAGTAATTAAACCCAATAACATTAATTAGAAGTAACATGTTGAGATTCACAATGATATTCAAGTACTAGATACTCAAGTTGTCCATAACCGGGGACACGGCTAATCATGATTAGTTTGTTACTCTGCAGAGGTTGCGCACTTTTCCCCACATGACTCGATCGCCTCCGTTTGATTTCTCGCACTACATGGTGTTTGAGAAACGGATGACCGAGACATAGTCTTTCAGAAGCACTAGCACCTTACATGTGGGGTAGACCGGTACACCTACATCCCCTACATCTGCTAGTCCACCCCGTAAGAGTTCGCACAACTTAGTCAACTATGCCAGAGCCCATAGTAGCATGTGGCTGCACACGGAAGTTTCTAGCATGAATTATCTTATGATCCCTTTGAGCCTGGGTGGCGGTCCAAAAAAAAACAGGCAAGTCCTGATAGACATCAGGTGCCTCAATCCACCCAGATGTGTGTTTAAGTTGCCACCTTAGATAAACCATTAAAATTATCAACTCACATCTGTCATGGATATCACTCACCCAATCCACGTCTACTAGCATAGCATGGCATAATAAGCAACGTAGAAGTAACTCCCAAAGGTTTCATAATAATACAGGTAATAGGTACTACCTCATCTACTTCCCATCCCACAATTTAATTAGATCCTAATCATGCAATGTGTGAGGATTGATCTAATGCAATAAAACATGGGTTGTAGAAAAGGTATGATCAAAGTGTTACTTGCCTTGCTGATGATCCGCGAGTCCTAGGGTTTCGAAGTAACAAGCGGCGCAATCCGGGTAATCTATCACAGACAAACAACAAGCATACAATAAGTACTCATCTAATGCACAGGTAAAACTCGAACAAGAGATCGAACCAGGTAGTTCAACTTAAGAACTCCGGTTGCAAAGAAAGAACGAAAAACAAACGGCGGAAGAAAACAACTCGATTCTAGCAAGTTGAATCTAGGTCAAAATTTTACTGTAACGAAAGCTTGTTCAAGTTGATTAGACGGAACGGCGGTTTCGAGACGAAACTCCAGGCGCTTGAATCACCTGATTCCGATAAACGAGCGGAAAAATAGACTAGGAAGAAGATCGGATCTGAGATCGCGATCGCGGAATAAATCCGATGAAAAGAAAAAGAAGAACGGTTAAACGAACGGACGTTCGTTAACCTAGAAGAATCCGGTGATCACGTTCGGTAGGACGAAAGGTCCGGCGAACGGTCCAAAGCAACTAAATCGGAGAAGAAAACGAATCTGATCTAAGGTTTGGGAGAAGAAAACCGATCGAAAAACTGATCTAGAAAACCGGAACGGTTTAGAGAAGAAAAGAATCGGAACGATTAGAAGAAAACGATCCGAGAAAAAGAATAGATGTAGCGCGGGGCAACCTTGGCGAGGTCTCCGGTGAGGGGCTCCGGCGGCGTCGGCGTAGGGCGGCGGCGTGGGCAAGGTGCGGCGGCGTGGGCAAGGTGCGGCGGCGGCGCGGGTGTGGGGCGGCGGCGGTAAGGTGCGGCGGCGGCGCGGGTGTGGGGTGGC
>NC_041390.1:433186804-433194748 GCF_002162155.2 Triticum dicoccoides
GGCGGCGGTGTGGGGCGGCGGCGCAAGGTGTGGCGGCGGCGCGGGTGTGGGGCGGCGGCGGTAAGGTGCGGCGGCGGCGGTGCAAGGCGCGGTGTGGAGGAGAGCTTTGATTTGATGTGTTTAGAAGGGGGTGCTTGGGTATTTATATGGGTGAGGGGAGACAAAACTTGAGGTAGGGGGCAAGAATTAGACTAGGAATAGGAAAAAGAGTCCTAAAAGAAAAAAGAAAAGAAAACGGAATAAGGAAAAGGGGACAAGGGGGCGCCCTAGAATCCTAAAAGGATTCGGTCCTAGCAAGAGGCGGCGGCGGCCGACCGGCTCCTGGCTCGGCGCCTGGCGCCTGGGAGCGCGGCGGTAGGTGGCTTGACTTGGGCCTTTGGCCCAAGGCGCTGCTCAATTTTTTTTAAATAGTTTCCTCGCGCAGAAAAAAAAACAAAAAAGGGATCTAAACGAACTCCGAAAAATCTAAAGTAAATTTTCCCCGACTCCTAAAAATGAGCCGAACAAAATGAACTTTTCTCCGGACCTAAAATGCAATTTTTGAAAACGCGCATTTTTCCCTATCCAAATAAAATGCAAATAAACACCGGAAAGCAAAATTGATCTATTTATTATATCTTCATTTTTCCTAAATTTGGGAAAGTCATATTATTCCCTCTCTCATATATTTTGACACCGGAAATTTTTTTGAAGATAAAATAAATAAATCAAATGATCCTATTTTCAAAATTCGAGAGAACTCTCAATTATGAAAATAACGAAATCTCCAACTCTCTCCGAGGGTCCTTGAGTTGCGTGAAATTTCTAGGATCAACCAAAATGCAAGAAAATATGATATGCATATGATCTAGTGTATAACATTCCAAATTGAAAATTTGGGATGTTACAAACCTACCCCCCTTAAGATGAATCTCGCCCTCGAGATTCGGGTTGGCTAGAAAATAGGTGAGGGTGGTCTTTGAGCAAATCTTCTTCTCTCTCCCAGGTGGCTTCATCTTCTGAGTGGTGGTTCCACTGAACTTTGCAAAACTTGATAACCTTGCTGCGAGTAACTCTGCTGGCATAATCGAGAATCTTGACTGGCTTCTCCTCATATGTTAGGTCATCCTTTAACTGAATTGCTTTTAATGGCACTGTATCTCTTAGCGGTACCTCCGCCATCTCGGCGTGACATCTCTTTAGCTGAGAAACATGGAATACATCATGAACTCCTGACAGTCCTTCTGTAATTCCAACTTATATGCGACTTCTCCCATACGTTTCACGATCTTAAACGGTCCAACGAAACGCGGTGCTAACTTTCCCTTAAATCCAAAGCGCTTAACTCCTCGAAGTGGGGATACTCGAAGGTAAACTCTGTCTCCGGTTTCGTAAACTGTCTCCTTGCATTTAGAATCTGCATAGCTCTTCTGCCTGGACTGGGCTACCTTGAGCCTATCGCGAATCAACTTAACCTTCCGTTCTGACTCCTTAATCAAATCTGGTCCAAAGAATTGACGGTCTCCAACTTCGTTCCATGATAACGGTGTCCTGCACCTCCTTCCGTATAAAGCTTCGAAAGGGGCCATCTTCAAACTGGTTTGATAACTGTTGTTATAAGAAAACTCCGCATATGGTAAGTTTTTGTCCCAACTTGATCCATAATCTAGTGCACAAGCTCGCAGCATATCTTCCAAAATCTGATTGACTCTCTCGGTCTGTCCATCTGTCTGTGGGTGAAAAGCTGTGCTAAACTCTAGTCTGGTTCCTAAAGTTTCATGCAACTGATTCCAAAACTTTGAGGTAAATTGGGTTCCTCTATCTGATACGATACTCCTCGGAACTCCATGCAAACAAACGATTCTAGTCATGTATATCTTTGCCAACTTAGCACTGGTGTAAGTGGTCTTAACTGGAATGAAATGTGCTACCTTCGTCAAACGATCAACTACTACCCATATCGAGTCATATCCGGCTTTTGTCCTGGGTAGCCCTGTGATAAAATCCATGCCTATCTTATCCCACTTCCATTCGGGTATCGGCAGTGGTTGTAACAATCCTGCTGGCTTTTGATGTTCTACTTTTACTCTCTGACATACGTCACAAACTGCTACATATGCTGCAATATCCTTCTTCATTCCGGTCCACCAGAATGTTTCCTTCAAATCCAAATACATCTTGGTATTCCCTGGGTGAATCGAATATGGTGAATTATGTGCCTCCTGCAAAATCAACTTCCTGATCTCCGGGTCATTGGGCACATAAACACGGTCCTCAAACCATAAGGTATCGTGCTCATCCTCACGAAATCCCTTTGCTTTTCCTTCGCTCAATTTCTCTTTTATAGCAGCAATCTCTTTGTCAGATTTCTGAGCTTCTCTGATCTTATCCATCAATGTTGATTGAATCTCCAATGCTGCTACATAGCCTTTCGGAACTATCTCTAAGCTTAGTTCACGAAGGTTTTCTGCTAACTCCTTGGGTATACTTCCCGTCATTATCGTATTGACATGGCTCTTACGGCTCAATGCGTCAGCTACTACATTAGCCTTTCCGGGATGGTAATGCAATCTCATGTCATAATCCTTGATGAGCTCCAACCATCTCCTCTGTCGGAGGTTCAACTCCTTCTGCGTGAAAATGTACTTCAAACTCTTGTGATCCGTGTACACCTCACAATGATTTCCAATGAGGAAATGTCTCCACGTCTTCAATGCATGCACTACGGCTGCTAACTCCAAATCATGCGTGGCATAATTCAACTCATGAGGCTTCAGTTGTCGTGATGCATACGAAACAACTCTCCCTTCCTGCATAAGCACTGCTCCAAGTCCTCGACGTGAAGCGTCGCAATACACCTCATAATCCTTGGTCTGATCTGGCAAAATCAATACCGGTGAGGTAACCAATCGTTTCTTCAACTCCTGGAAACTAGCCTCACACTCCTCAGTCCATTTGAACTTAGTATCCTTCCTCAACAACTCCGTCATAGGCTTCGCAATTTTTGAGAAATTCTCAATAAATCTCCGGTAGTATCCTGCGAGTCCAAGAAAACTCCGGATCTCTCCAACTGTTGTTGGTGCTTCCCATTCGGTTACGGTCTCAACCTTTGTGGGGTCAACTGCTATACCTTCTCCGGATATAACGTGTCCGAGGAATCCAACTTCCTTCAACCAAAACTCACATTTGCTGAATTTGGCATATAACTGATGTTCCCTTAATTTCTCCAGAACCAAACGCAAATGTTCCTTATGCCCCTCTTCATTCTTTGAATAAACTAGGATGTCATCAATGAACACTACGACGAACTTATCCAAAAACTCCATAAACACTTTGTTCATCAGGTTCATAAAATAGGCAGGTGCGTTAGTCAATCCAAATGACATAACAGTATACTCATACAGTCCATATCTTGTGGTGAATGCTGTCTTAGGTATGTCCTGCTCTCGAATCTTCAACTGATGGTACCCTGATCGCAAATCGATCTTGGAAAACACTTTAGCTCCTTGCAATCGATCAAACAGATCGTTGATCATTGGCAGTGGGTACTTATTCTTGATGGTTACTTCATTCAATCCCTGATAATCTACAACCATCCTTAATGATCCATCCTTATTTTCCACTAGAAGTACGGGTGATCCCCAAGGTGAAGAACTTGGGCGAATGTAACCTTTATCCAATAACTCCTTAATCTGATTCTTAATTTCCACCAAATCCTTTGCTGGCATCCGGTACGGTCGCTTCGATATTGGGCCTGTACCTGGCAATAACTCAATCAAAAACTCAATGTCTCTATCCGGTGGCATGCCTGGTAATTCCTCAGGAAATACATCATGAAAATCCTTTACCACTGGTACTTCCTCCTGCACAACTCCTGATAAGCAATTCACTTGTGTCCTGTTTGGCACATGCCGGGATACATACTTGATCCTTCTTCCTTCTGGTGTGGTAAGCAAAATTGTCTTACTGGCGCAATCGATGTTTCCTCCATACATCGACAGCCAATCCATACCAAGAATCACATCCAGACCTTGGGATTCCAGAATAATTAAATCCGTTGGGAATACATGCCTTCCTATACTCAATGGTACTTGAAAACATCCTTGTCTGGCCATGTATTCTGCTCCTGGCGAGCTTACTAGCATAGGTGTTTTAAGAATCCTAGTGGGCAGGCTATACTTTTCCACAAATCCCCTTGATATGTATGAATGCAATGCACCAGTATCAAAAAGAACGAGTGCAGTAAATGACTTAACCAAAAACTTACCGATTACTGCATCGGGCTGATCTTCAATCTCCTCCACATTAACGTGGTTCACCTGTCCCCTATTGAAAGGGTTCGGCTTCTTCCCAGAGCTTCCATTGCCATTTCCATTCTGGCCTTCAGGACATTCATTGGCATAATGTCCAGTCTTCGAACACTTGAAACAGGTGACTTGACTCAGGTCTCTCTTGGTTGGGGTTGATGGGGTTGTTCGGTTCTGGCCGTTGCTTCCTCCATTCCCATTACCATTCTTGTGGCCATTATGGTTGTGCGAGCTACCTCCTCCATGGGTGTGCTGAAACTTAAATCCCGGTTTAGGGGTAAAACGGGGCTTCTGCTGGGCTCCAGAGTTATACTTCCCCTGTCCATACTTCCTCTTACGGTTCTCAATCTGCTGTTGCTTCCCTTCAATCATGATGGCACGATCTACCAACTCCTGGTAGTTGTTGAAACTTGCTACCATCAACTGCATGCTTAGTTCATCATCCAATCCTTCCAGAAACTTCTCCTGCTTGGCTGCATCCGTAGCAACGTCATCTGGGGCATAACGGGCTAGCTTACTAAACTCTTCCACATACTGGCTAACAGTCCTTCCTCCTTGGCGTAAGTTGCGAAACTCACGCTTCTTTATGGCCATAGCTCCTGCTGAAACATGAGCAGTGCGGAAAGCTTGCTAAAACTGATCCCATGTGACAGTGTCAACTGGGTAAGTGGCTGTGAAATTCTCCCACCATGCTGCCGCGGGTCCGTCAAGCTGGTGTGTGGCAAACTTCACTTTCTCACCATCCGTGCATCCTGCAGTGGTCAACTCCCTTCCTATCTTGCGGAGCCAATCGTCTGCTACTATTGGCTCGGTGCTACTGGAAAACACCGGCGGATTCAGCCTAAGGAAACGGGCTAAGTGGTCAACAGGTGGTGGTGGTGGGTTGTTGTTGTTGTGCTGATTCTGAACTAACATCTGCATCAATTGATTCTGCTGCTGGATCAACTGAGTGAGCTCCGGTGGAAATCCATTATCACGTCTCGGAGGCATCTAAGGGTTTAGAAAAGATGAGAATTAAGAATAGAGGGGGTCTAAAGGGAAAACACTACCCATATGCACATGAGGCAAAAGCACACAATTCACTTCAATCAATCAAACAAGGGCTTACAAATGGTCTAACTATCGCAAAAGTGCTCGACTATAATGTGTTTACATGGGGGAATACTATTACTATCTGGTGGTCATCTAGAAATTTGAACCGGTGGAAGACTCCATGATATCTACTCCAGCTTCGTCTTCAAAGTCGGGTTCACTTGGATCCGAATCGGTGTCGTCGATGTAGTTGTCCGGACATGCGACGTACTCGTCTTCCTCCTGGGATGCTAACTTCCTCTTGAGTTCTTCAATCTCCTGCTTAAGATCGCAATTGTGCCTTGCTAGAGCTACGATCTCGTCCATGTAGTCCTTGCGTGTAGACTTCAGTTCTCCTTCTAGCTCGATGATCCTTGCCTTCGCATTCTTCAACTCTATCATGTCATTGCACATCTGGTTCTCGTGGCGTCGAATGTGCTGGTTTAACTCCTGGATGAAAGATGCAATGGATCTATCCTTCTTGGTGCTGACTAACTCCCATTGTTCATCACGGCGTCCACAAATCTGGTAGATAGTGTCCTTGAGGTCTTCTTGATAAACTTCTCCAATGCGTCCTATGGTGATATGAGCTGCCATGCTCCTTCCTAGACTCCAGGTTGGTGCATTGAAAACACTATCTATGGGCTTCGTGATTGGCGCGAATGTTCTTCCCGGAACGTGAGCTTGAATCTTCCAGCGCTCCTCTTCAGGCAGAGTGGCGTTGAAAGTTCCCGTGAAGCTTGGTAATCCAATGTTCAGGTACTTGGTGACTTCCTTCAGGTGAAATCCAAATGGTGTGCCTTCATCCGGTTGAGCGTACTTAATCTTCGCGTGCGTCATCCTAAAAGAGTAGAAAAGATGAGGAGTTAGAAAATGAGAAGAGAAGGGTGATCTATGGCTTTAACTTAGTGGTCGTGTCCTACAGTCAGCGTGTGCTCTGATACCATCTCTGTAGCGACCTGACCCGAATGGATCACGTCTACTGTGCTACGGTGTCATCCCTGGGGAAAAGTGCGCAACCTCTGCAGAGTAACAAACTAATCATGATTAGCCGTGTCCCCGGTTATGGACAACTTGAGTATCTAGTACTTGAATATCATTGTGAATCTCAACATGTTACTTCTAATTAATGTTATTGGGTTTAATTACTTTTAATTGGGATTGAGAATGCTGTCAACCATTCTCAATGTTTCACAACCACCATGATAGTAAATAAAATTTATTCCTTTGCAGTAGGGAAAAATTGGCTTTACGCAAAAACTGTAACCATAGAGCTTTCCACCAGCCATATATGCATGTAGTATAGCTGTTTCATTCCATTACTCTCTATGTGTTACTTTGCCAGCATATTCCATGTGCTGACCCGTTTTCGGGCTGCAACGTTAATGTTGCAGACTTTTCAGACGACGATTGAGGCGTTTAGGTCGTGGTTCTATACTCAGTGATGCCACTGGAGTTGATGGACCCATTTATCTTCCGAGTCTTCCGCTGTTATCGTTATTAGATGGCCTTCAGCCATATTTATTGTAATAAGTTCTTTTTGAGCCAATGATGTAATAAGTGTGTGATTGAAACTCTGCTATAAAACCTCGATGTACTGTGTGGTGTCAGCATTACTGATCCAGGGATGACACCGTAGCACAGTAGACGTGATCCATTCGGGTCAGGTCGCTACAGAGAATATAAGCAAACGTAGAGTAACTCCCAAAGGTTTCATAATAATACAGGTAATAGGTACTACCTCATCTACTTCCCATCCCACAATTTAATTAGATCCTAATCATGCAATGTGTGAGGATTGATCTAATGCAATAAAACATGGGTTGTAGAAAAGGTATGATCAAAGTGTTACTTGCCTTGTTGATGATCCGCGAGTCCTAGGGTTTCGAAGTAACAAGCGGCGCAATCCGGGTAATCTATCGCAGACAAACAACAAGCATACAATAAGTACTCATCTAATGCATAGGTAAAACTCGAACAAGAGATCAAACCAGGTAGTTCAACTTAAGAACTCCGGTTGCAAAGAAAGAACGAAAAACAAACGACGGAAGAAAACAACTCGATTCTAGCAAGTTGAATCTAGGTCAAAATTTTACTGTAACAAAAGCTTGTTCAAGTTGATTAGACGGAATGGCGGTTTCGAGACGAAACTCCAGGCGCTTGAATCACCTGATTCCGATAAACGAGCGGAAAAATAGACTAGGAAGAAGATCGGATCTGAGATCGCGATCGCGGAATAAATCCGACGAAAAGAAAAAGAAGAACTGTTAAACGAATGGACGTTCGTTAACCTAGAAGAATCCGGTGATCACGTTCGGTAGGACGAACGGTCCGGCGAACGGTCCAAAGAAACTAAATCGGAGAAGAAAACGAATCCGATCTAGGGTTTTGGAGAAGAAAACCGATCGAAAAACTGATCTAGAAAACCGGAACGGTTTAGAGAAGAAAAGAATCGGAACGATTAGAAGAAAACGATCCGAGAAAAAGAATAGATGTAGCGCGGGGCAACCTTGGTGAGGTCTCCGGTGAGGGGCTCCGGCGG
Organism: Triticum dicoccoides; assembly: GCF_002162155.2. Taxonomy (NCBI): domain Eukaryota; kingdom Viridiplantae; phylum Streptophyta; class Magnoliopsida; order Poales; family Poaceae; genus Triticum; species Triticum dicoccoides. Next base: position 433,194,704 of record NC_041390.1, read on the forward strand.
CGTCGGCGTAGGGCGGCGGCGTGGGCAAGGTGCGGCGGCGGCGCG
>NC_041390.1:433195064-433272296 GCF_002162155.2 Triticum dicoccoides
GCGGGTGTGGGGCGGCGGCGGCAAGGTGCGGCGGCGGCGGTGCAAGGCGCGGTGTGGAGGAGAGCTTTGATTTGATGTGTTTAGAAGGGGGGTGCTTGGGTATTTATATGGGTGAGGGGAGACAAAACTTGGGGTAGGGGGCAAGAATTAGACTAGGAATAGGAAAAAGAGTCCTAGAAGAAAAAAGAAAAGAAAACGGAATAAGGAAAAGGGGACAAGGGGGCGCCCTAGAATCCTAAAAGGATTCGGTCCTAGCAAGAGGCGGCGGCGGCCGACCGGCTCCTGGCTCGGCGCCTGGCGCCTGGGAGCGCGGCGGTAGGTGGCTTGGCTTGGGCCTTTGGCCCAAGGCACTGCTCAATTTTTTTTTTAAATAGTTTCCTCGCGCAGAAAAAAAAACAAAAAAGGGATCTAAACAAACTCCGAAAAATCTAAAGTAAATTTTCCCCGACTCCTAAAAATGAGCCGAACAAAATGAACTTTTCTCCGGACCTAAAATGCAATTTTTGAAAATGCGCATTTTTCCCTATCCAAATAAAATGCAAATAAACACCGGAAAGCAAAATTGATCTATTTATTATATCTTCATTTTTCCTAAATTTGGGAAAGTCATATTATTCCCTCTCTCATATATTTTGACACCGGAAAATTTTTTGAAGATAAAATAAATAAATCAAATGATCCTATTTTCAAAATTCGAGAGAACTCTCAAATATGAAAATAACGAAATCTCCAACTCTCTCTGAGGGTCCTTGAGTTGCGTGAAATTTCTAGGATCAACCAAAATGCAAGAAAATATGATATGCATATGATCTAGTGTATAATTCCAAATTGAAAATTTGGGATGTTACAAAAACTTAGTTTTAGTTTCCCACTGAAAGCATCTCGGATCTACCGATTTCTAAACTCGGTGATACCGAAGCAGTTTTGGCACCTAAACTAGTGAACTCGGTCAGACCGAGTCACAGTTCGGTGGCACCGAGACTGCTAGGGTTTCACAGAGTTCCAAAATCGGTCACACCGATAAGTAATTCTTGGTCAGACCGAGTCTCACTTGTGCAATGGCATAAGCCAAATCGGTGGGACCGAGTTTTTCAACTCGGTGGGTCCGAGATGGTTTCGGCGGAAACCTAACCCTAAAATTTTCGAATTAAACCTAATCTACGAGTTCATTGACTGGATAGAAGTTTAACAAACGTGGCAAGAATCATGATGATCATAATGTGCTAAGAATCGGATTGGGGAATAGCACAAAGATCGAGTCCATACCCTAGTTCGGCGGAGACTCGCTACGGCGGCAACGGCGGGGTTGAATTTCCGTTGACGGCGACGGAGACCAGCGACTGGAGGCGGCTGGCGGCGAGGAGACGATCCGGAGACCAAGTTGGCAGAGCAGGCTATCGCGCGGGCGAAGGGGTTCGGAGAAATTTTTGCCCGTGACTATATATAGCCCGACCCTGTCGGTGTGACCGAGTGGAACAACTCGGTGGCACCGAGATGCAAAACTGTATACAGTCGTTGCAACTCGGTGTGACCGAATGGTTCAAATCGGTTGCACCGAGATCGAAAACCTAGATCAACTTAATGATCTCGGTAGGACCGAAAGTAGGGTATCGGTCAGACCGAGAATCATAAAGAGGTTTTGGAAGTTTAAGTCTATGACGAATCGGGGACTCCGAGCGCTCCTCACACAGAGTGGTTCGAATCTGACTTGATCAAATTTTGTGATGTAGCATGAATAGAGTTTGAGACGAGAAAAGCATAGATAGCTAGAGGAGGTTCTTAGGCATTCTTGTCCATCCACTTGGCAAAAGGAAATAAAACCAAACAATCAAAACAACAAGTGGATGTCCTCGAATGAGTAAAATATGCAACCAGCATGCTCACACAATAAGATGGCAAATGAAATATGTGACAAGGCATGCACAACCAATTCTAGCATCTATCAAGCAATTTGCGATGACAAGGTCATCTATATATGAGTATATTGACTTAGGAGTCAAGTGATAACACTTGATCATAGGTCATACTCATCGTTTAAGCTCAAGTGGGGTTACCACTTTTACATAAAGCATTGTTGTGTTCACATCTTTAGAGTTGCTTTAGCTCAAGTCTTAGAGTAAAGCTCCCCCTAGATGTGATATCCCCCCTTAGAGGGATGAACTAACCTCGGGTTTTGTCGATGATGACTTCATGTAGATGTTGAAGATGTGGATGCTCAATGTTAATGTAGATCACTTGGAGCTATCCATTTGAGTGAATTGCACTTTCAATACCTACATGGGTTAGTCCCACAAGGAACAAACAAGGATATCCATAGACATAGAGTGATGCACACACAAGATGATGTCCATGAAAACTTTTAGGTTACCTTGTCCCTTGTCTTACCAACAAGAGGGTTTGTGACTCCTTGAACTAGTGCAAGATGTGGAAGTTGATTGCACTTGTTCTTGCCAAAATGATAAGAGTGAAGTATGTTGGCGGAGTCACCCTCAAGAACTCTCTAGTTCTTCTTCTTTTGGATCCACACCATCTTGATGGGAATCCTTGGAGTTGTAGTCGTACTTGATGAAGTGGAACTTGAAGTAGTCTTGGGAATCCACTTGACTAAGGTCTTAGGAGCTTCTTCAAATGCATCAATTTCCTCTTGAAGCTTGTCCTTGCCTTTTTGCTTGTAGTCTTGTGGTGGAAGATCATCTTGAGCTTGTGTCCCCTTGAGAGAAGTATCAAACTTCTCTTGTTGAGGAACAAACTTTGTCTTGGGGTATTGATCTTCTTCCCACTCAACTCCATTGGCATTGAATTTTCGTTCAAAACCAACACCTTGATTCTTCCGGTGCATTCCTTGCTTGCGCACAATTTCCTCGAATTGCTTACTCCCGGCAAGGCTTTTGTACACTCCTTTCTCTATAATTCCCTTCAATAAGCTATTTTCTTGCTCAAGTGTAACTTGGCTAAGAGAATCATTAGTGGAATCAAGAGAACTACTAGAAGCAACAATATTGGATTTAGCATGATCATTGTTACTGCTAGAGGAAGAATCTTTCTTGTTCTTGTTACTAGACTTGACTTGAGGCATGTAAGTGGATAAGAGTAAACGCTTGGCAATGTAAGAAGAACTTTTCTTGCGGAGATCATCATTTATTGCTTTAAGAACTCATGCTCTTGCTCAAGATTGAGCTTTTCAAAGCGTAATTTCTCATGAGCTCTTAAAAGTTCTCGATGATCTTCGAAGATAGTTTCATGAGCTAACTTAAGAGTGTTTATTTCTTTAGTTAGAGCCTCAATCTTCTCCTTATCATTGCCATTCGTTTTATCTTGATTAGCATGATTAATTGACGTTTCATCATAGTATTCATCACTAGAGTTGTCAACAAGCAAATCATCACCTAACAAGTCATCTTCATCACTATTGAAATCAACATACTCGGGGTGTGTTACCTTAGGACCTTTGGCCATGAAGCATCTTCCAATTCCTTCATTTGGTGAGTCAAATATGTCGTAGGAGTTGGTTGACACAAGTGCTAGACTGGCAACACCTTCATCTTGAGTATCTTCGGAGTCGGAGTGATAACTTCTCTCGGAGTGGCTGTCGGAGTCGGAGCCGGATACCCATTCACCAACATGAGCTTGATGTCTTCGTTTTGTGTAGCTCCTTGATGATTTTTCCTTCCTTTCCGAATCCTTGCTTCTCCGTGAGTATCTTTGTTCATAACGATCATCTCTACTCCTTCTCTCTCTTGGTGGTGATTCTTTGCTTCTTCTTTTTGGAGAATCTTCTCTTCTCTTGTAGGGAGCCGTACACTCATTGGAATAGTGTCCGAGTCTTCCACAACTGTAGCAGTTTTGCTCTTGACTAGAAGATCTTTTGTCATTGTAGGACCTTGACTTGAAGTTTCTATCTTTGCTTCTACTCTTGTAGAACTTGTTGAAGTTTTTCACCATTAAGCTCAATTCTTCATTGAAGTTTTGTTTCTCACTTGATGATGTAGGGGCTTCACATGAGGCTTTGTAGGCACCACTTGATTTGTTGTGAAGTTCCTCTTTATCCTTAAGTGACATCTCATGAGCAACAATTCTTCCAATCACCTCCGTTGGCTTGAGATCTTTGTAATTGGGCATCATTTGGATCAATGTGCACACGGTATCATATTCTCCATCCAAGGCTCTTAGAATCTTCTTGATGATGAATCTATCGGTCATCTCTTCACTTCCTAAGCCGGCAATCTCATTTGTGATGAGAGCAAGCCTAGAGTACATTTCAGCGACACCTTCACCATCCTTCATTTTGAACTTGTCAAGTTGACTTTGAAGCACATCCAACATGGATTCCTTGACGGAGTCGGTAACTTCGTGCATATCAATCAAAGTGTCCCAAATTTCCTTTGCATTCTCAAGACGGCTGATTTTGTTGAATTCTTCGAGGCACAATCCGTTGAAGAGAATATCACAAGCTTGAGCATTGTATTGCAACATCTTCAACTCATCCGCGGTAGCTTCATGGTTTGGTTCTTTCCCATCAAAGAAGTCACCTTGCAAACCAACACACACAATAGCCCAAACGGCGGGGTTATGTCCAAGAATATGCATTTTCATTTTATGCTTCCAACTAGCAAAATTAGTACCATCAAAGTAAGGACCTCTACGTTGATAATTTCCCTCGCTAGACGCCATACTCTCCTAGGTTGTGAAACCAAGGCTATGACCACCACAAGCTATGGAGATCAAAGCAAATGGAGACCAAAGATCTGATACCACTTGTAGGATCGAAAGTATGTCTAGAGGGGGGGGGGTGATTAGACTACTTGACCAAATAAAAACTTAACTTTTTCCCAATTTTAGTTCTTGGCAGATTTTAGCTATTGTAGGACAAGTCAAGCAATCATCACACAATTCAAGCAAGCATGCAAAAAGTATATTGGCAGCGGAAAGTAAAGCATGCAACTTGCAAGAATGTAAAGGGAAGGGTTTGGAGAATTCAAACACAATTGGAGACACGGATGTTTTTCCCGTGGTTTGGATAGGTGGTGCTATCCTACATCCACGTTGATGGAGACTTCAACCCACGAAGGGTAACGGTCGCGCGAGTCCACGGAGGGCTCCACCCACGAAGGGTCCACGAAGTAGCAACCTTGTCTATCCCACCTTGGCCATCGCCCATGAAGGACTTGCCTCACTAGCGATAGATCTTCACGAAGTAGGTGATCTCCTTGCCCTTACAAACTCCTTGGTTCAACTCCACAATCTTGTCGGAGGCTCCCAAGTGACACCTAGCCAATCTAGGAGACACCACTCTCCAAGAAGTAACAAATGGTGTGTTGATGATGAACTCCTTGCTCTTGTGCTTCAAATGATAGTCTCCCCAACACTCAACTCTCTCTCATAGGATTTGGATTTTGTGGAAAGAAGATTTGAGTGGAAAGCAACTTGGGGAAGGCTAGAGATCAAGATTCATATGGTAGGAATGGAATATCTTGGTCTCAACACATGAGTAGGTGGTTCTCTCTCAGAACATATGAGTTGGAATTGTGTATGTGTTCTAATGGCTCTCTCCACGAATGAAGAGGAGGTGGAGGTGTATATATAGCCTCCACACAAAATCCAACCGTTACACACAGTTTTCCAATCTCGGTGGGACCGAATCAACAAACTCGGTCGGACTGAAAAGGTAAACCTAGTGACCGTTAGAGATTTTCGGTGGGACTGACATGCAACTCGGTAGGACCGATATGGTTAGGGTTTGGGCATAATGTAATCTCGGTGAGACCGATTACACAAACTCGGTGAGACCGAGTTTGGTAATAAGCTAACTAGAGAGTTGGTCAGGCAAACTCGGTGGGACCGATTTGCTCTTTCGGTGATACCGAAAAGTTACAAAAGGGAAACAGAGAGTTTACATTGCAATCTCGGTGGGACCGATTCGCTCTTTCGGTGAGACCGAAAAGTTACGAAAGGGAAACAGAGAGTTTGCAATCCCATCTCGATGAGACCGAGATCCCTATCGGTAGAACCGAATTGGTAGGGTTTGGCAGTGGCTTATGACAAGTGAAACTCGGTGGCGCCGGATAGAAAGAATCGGTAGGACCGAGTTTGGCTTAGGGTTTAGGTCATATGTGGATATGGGAAAGTAGTTGAGGGTTTTGGAGCATATCACTAAGCACATGAAGCAAAAGGCTCATTAAGCAACACCTCATCCCTCCTTGATAGTATTGGCTTTTCCTAAAGAGTCAATGTGATCTTGGATCACTAAAATATAAAATGAAGAGTCTTGAGCTTTTGAGCTTGAGCCAATCCTTTGTCCTTAGCATTTTGAGGGTTCCACTTTCACATCCATGCCATGCCAATCATTGAGCTTTCCTGAAATAGTCATCTTGGAATAGCATTAGCTCAATGAGCTATATGTTGTTATGAATTACCAAAACCACCTAGGGATAGTTGCACTTTCAGGGGCTCACGAGGGGAGGCAGCTGAGGCGAAGCGATAACCGAAACGAGAGAAATTGCTCGAACGAGACTAAGCACCCCTTCCCCGAACACACGCAAATCTCAAATTCGAATCCAACTTGAATCCAGCGGGGGAAAGCGGCAACCAAAGGGAAGAGCAACAAAAGCAAACAAAAGGCCGCGTCCGGCACCTAGTCTAGTCTTGAACGTCTTCTCACCAGCGCGGAGCTAAGTGCTGCCACTGGGCGTGGGAGGGAGCCCCAGGGCCTGTGGCCAGCACCCCTGAGACTCCGGGGCGTGTACAGCCCCACTCATTATTACGTGAGAGTGTCACGGGGCGGCGAGCTTCACAGGCACTGGGCCTTCTTCACAGGTACTGGCCTTGCTTCATATCGCCAGATGAGGGCCCCACCTTGCGCCACACTCAAGTGCCATCAGCAATGACCGGAAACCAGGACGCCGCCCGATGGGGTAGAGCGGTGGCCAGCGGTTCCCCCGACGACCACAGGTCCTCCGCCGGGGGCAGGCCCTGGGGCACCTCCCCAGCGGAGGGCCTACCTCCTGAGAACGCCTTGCTCCGAACGCCGCGGTGGCGATGTCGGATCCCTGCCTCTCTCCTGCAGCCCCCTGCGCCCTCCTCCCGAGGGGTAGGAGACGGTGGGAGCGGGGCAGCTGCTCGCTGCGGCGACCTGCACCTCCTGCGATCCATGGTTAGCGTATACCTGCTCCTAAAGAATTAGCGGTACCCGATAATCGTTGCCTCCAGCGTGGCCAGTGGGACCGTCCCGGGCTCCTGGAAAGGCTCAGCTTCTAGTGCCTCGTCCCCCCAGCTTGGGCTGAGGAGCGAGCCTTGTCCGTTCTCGTGAGGGTGTCCTTGGTCCATCATGAGGGGCACGTATTCCTCCGGCGCCATCATCCCGAATGCCACGCCGTAATGCCCCGCATGCCACGCGGTCCTGCCTAACGCGCCCACCGTGGGGTGGCAGCGCGGCCGCCCGCTGGGGCCACGGGTCGCGTTGAGTCCTTCTTCTTCGCGGACCGGGGGCGGGGGCAGCGCCGCCGCCGGTCCGGCGCTGACAGCCTCGCTGGCGTCGGAGTAGCCCTGGAGCCCGCGGGCGCGCGCGGGGCCCCCGCGTGGGTCGCCTTGGGCTTGAGATGGGAGCTGGGTGGAGAAGGGGTGAGCCCCCGAGGCGGCGAAGCCCAGGAGCTCTGCCACTCGCTCCAGCAGCACGTCATGGCTGCCCTCCAGCAGTCTGCACTGCAGCAGCTCTCGAGCCACCGTGAGTGCGGCTCTCGAGTTCGCCTGCTCCCGACGGGTGTACGGTGTCGTGGTCGCGGCGTGATTGGAGGCCCTCGCTGTCGACCGCGCCTGCCGCGGTGTAAGAGTTGTCGAAGCCTGTCCGCGTCGCCCGCGGCCCGCAGCGCCCTGCGGACTGCGAGCTGCCTGGGGCACGGGGTTGCCCGAGGCGAGCGGTTCTACGCGGGCGGGCCACGCAGCCCATGGGTCTGGGTTGCCCTCCTGGTCGCCGGGCATGGTGATGACGACGCGGCGGGGCACGAAGCAGTGGAAGACGAATTCCGGCGCACCCCTACCTGGCGCGCCAAATGTTGGATTTCGGGTTCCGGCAGACCCTTGAGGTTCGAACACTGGTGTGCGCACGGAGATTTCACCTCCTACCTCCCTGCACCCCTCCGCCACGCTAGGATCAAAGCTACAAAAAGAACAACACAAGGGACACAGGGTTTATACTGGTTCGGGCCACCGTTGTGGTGTAATACCCTACTCCAGTGTGTGGTGTGGTGGATTGCCTCTTGGGCTGATGATAATGGACAGTACAAGGAAGAACAGCCTCGCGAGGGTCTGTTCTTGGCTGGGGCAGTGAACTGCTGGGAGGAGTTCAGCCACCTTTCTCTCTCTCTCTCTCTCTCTCTCTCTCTCTTTACCACCTCTCTACTTGTTGGGCCCTTGGAGGAGACTGAGCCGAACCCCCTGCTACGTGGGTGGCCGGTCCTATTTATAGTGGCCCTGGTCCTCTCCCCAAATATTGAGCGGGAAGGGAGCCAACAATGGCGGGCTAATTTGAAGGGGGACAGCAAGTATCAACTATCCTGACAAAAGTAGTCTTCGCCTGCGCAAAGCTCTGGTGATGACGCCGTCTTGGGCTCCACGGCGACCTCCATCTCGTAGTCCTCCTGGTCTTGGTCACGTTGCACCAAAACGGCAACGTTTTCCTGATGCCTCGGTACTCCGCGGCTGCGCTTGCCCCCTTTGCGACAAAGAGGAAAGGAGGACGCTGCGCGGGCTGGCACCCGCCTGGCGCCCTGAGTCGTCATGGCCTGCGTCACGGGCACCTCGCGAGATACCCCGCCTTGATCTCTCCGCCTCCTCGTGAGCCAGCCTGACAAGGCCGTGCCTGAGGAAGCTCTGTGTCGTCCGCCCCGTGAGGCTTGGCCCCTCGCGAGGGTCTTGAGTTTGCGTTGGTGAAGATGGGCCGTGCTGGGCCCCCCTTTGAGCCACGCCGCAGGCCGCAGGCAGGCAAGTCTGGGGACCCCCGTTCCCAGAACGCCGACAGCGGGGAATTTTATGTCCCACCCACCACCCACTTCATAGCCACTGTCGAGGACTTAACTGACATGCTCGATTACGGCTCCGAAGACATCGACGGTATGGACGACGATGTCGGAGAAGAGCAAGCCCAAAACCTGCCGTTTACCGGACGGTGGACGGCCACCTCTTCGTATGACGTATACATGGCGGACGCACCCAAAGAGGGTAACGGCGATAATGATAAAGATCCAGTCGAGGATAAACCTCCTGTGATACAGCCAAAGCGACGACGTCAGCGGTGCCGCTCTAAATCGCGCCATGGAAAAGACAGCAATACTGGCACGAGAGACAACAATACTCCGGACGACGCCGAAGACCAAGGAGACCCCGTCGAGCCAAACTCCACATAGGACGATCAGGAAGATGGGCAAGTTAGCCCTGATGAACAGGCCGTAAACAAGGACTCGGGGGACAGTAATTATCTTCCACTCTCCGAGGAAGAGGTGAGCCTCGGCGATGAAGACTTTATCGTGCCTGAGGAACCCCTCGAGCAGGAGCGCTTTAAGCGCCAGCTAATTGCCACTGCAAGGAGCCTGAAAAAGAAGCGGTAGCAGCTTCAAGCTGATCAAGACCTACTTAACGACAGGTGGACTAATGTCCTGGTAGCCGAGGAATACGGTCTCGAGCGCCCAACCAAAAGTTACCTGAAGCGTAAACTACTACCTCAATTCGACGACGAGGCTGAGAAGATCTAGATGACGACTAGAGGGGGGTGAATAGGAGTTTTAAAACTTCTACGGATTTGGCTTTATCCTAATGCGGAATTAAACTAACAGACACTTTTCAAGCACAAATCCTAAATATGCTTGTATCAACTAAGTGCACCAACAACCTATGCTAAACAAGATATGCACTTAAGCAAACTAGCAAGCACAACTATATCATAAGATATGGAAATGAAGGAACAACTAAGCAATTCAACTATCACAAGATATATCAATATGGGCAAGTATGAATTGCGGAAAGTAAAGGGTGTGGGTATGAGATAACCACAAGTGAGTCGGGGACACGGATTTATCCCGAAGTTCACACTAGTGAGAGTGCTAATCTCCGTTAGAGCGGTGCCGAAGCCAAAGCTCTGGGGCGTCACCAAGTGTCGGTGTCAAAACCGGCGGATCTCGGGTAGGGGGTCCCAAACTATGCGTCTAGGCCGGATGGTAACAGGAGGCAGGGGACACGATGTTTTACCCAGGTTCGGGCCCTCTTGATGGAGGTAAAACCCTATGTCCTACTTGATTAATATTGATGATATGGGTAGTACAAGAGTAGATCTACCACGAGATCAGAGAGGCTAAACCCTAGAAGCTAGCCTATGGTATGATTGTATGTTATGGTTGTTGTCCTACAGACTAAAACCCTTCGGTTTATATAGACACCGAAGAGGGTTAGGGTTACACAAGGTCGGTTACAAAGGAGGAGATATCCATATACGTATTGCCTAGCTTGCCTTCCACGCCAAGTAGAGTACCATCCGGACACGAGACGAAGTCTTCAACCTTGTATCTTCATAGTCTAACAGTCCGGCCAATGGAGATAGTCCGGCTGTCCAGAGACCCCCTAATCCAGGACTCCCTCACCAACTGACTCACCGTATTCTCCCTTTCGAGTCACCCCAACGAATGAGCCTCGGTTGACTCGGGGTTGCTCTTGAAGGCGACCACCACACCTTTACAAACCTCTCTGGAGCACACCACAACCACGGAAGCTTCCGGAGGAACTTGACCACCTAGGCCACTTCAACACCCTTCCCCGGAGCACACCACAAAAGGAAGCTTCCGGGGGAACCTTGGACACATAGGCCTCTTCACAATCTTCTCAATGTATCACCAAACCGTCTAGGAGGCGAAGCCTCCAAGAGTAATAAACTCACGGGCTCTCACTCGAACAAATCGATGTGGGGAGCTCAAACCAAAGCAACAAATGCAATGCAAGGTCAAGCAACAAATGCTCAACTCACTCTCTCAATCTCACAAGATGCAACTCAAGAAAGTAGGGGATTGAAGAGAGGGGATGCAATGGAGGAAACCAACAAATGACTCCAAGATCCATCCACAAATCCCCTTCACTTAGAGGGGAGATAGGGGTTTGGGAGAGGTGGTAAGAGGCTCAAAATGATGTTTAGAAAGTGAATGAACAGCCCAGCCAACTGGTGGGAGGAAGGAGCCCTTAAATAGCCAAAACCCAAAACTAGTCGTTGGGGCTCAACGGGCAGTTCCTGGACACCCCGTGCCCACGGGGGTTTAGACCCCGTGCCCATGCTACGAGCCCGTGCACACGGGGCCCCGTGCCCATGGGGGTCAAAAAACCCGTGCCCACGGGGTACCCAGGACAGCCTGCAGCAGCCCACTAAAACATGCATAACTTTGGCATACGAACTCCGAATTCGATGATCTTGGGCTCGTTTTGAAGCTAGGGAAAAGCACAAGGTCCTCACATAGAGAACCACCCAAGATCAACAAGAAAGTATGATGCGAGTAATGCAAAGGTTTGATCTCTCTACATGCGACATGATCAAGCTACTTGCTCGAGAGTCCCTCTTGATAGTACGGCTATCAAACCTATAATCCGGTCTCCCACCAAGCACTATGAGATCGGCAAAACTAGAAAAAACTAGCTAAGTTATACCTTTGCCTTGCATATTCAACTTGAGCTTGATGATGACTTTAATGCTTGCCTCAAGTTGGAATCCCTTTCTTGTCCACAACCACTTGGTGAAGATACTCGAATTGCTTCCTCATATTGCAACGAGGGAAGCCTTAACTTAATCCCATCTTCCCATGTGCATTATCATGATGTGGACCGCAAGCTTCAAAGCATATAACCTCCGGCTTATCATCTTGCACTTGGACACCTCGAACCCGATGACCATCACCACTTGATGTCATCCTCACATAGTCTACTTGAAATCTTTCCTTTTGATGCAAGCCCATGAGAAACACCTAACCCACATAGACATACCAAACACATAGCATGGGTTAGGTAAAAAAGCACAATTCATAATTACTTACCATACCACTAGATCACTTGATCTCATGTGGTACAATGTTTGTGCTTTGAGAGTTGACCACTTAGATATAATCTTCGAGCTTCATCTTGGTCAATCAACATCTTTACTCCAAGCTCCATCTTGGTTTCTTGAAAGCCACAATGAACTCTTCATTTCCCTTCATTGATTCAAGACTATATCACCAAAGACTCTTCCATGACCATATCAAGTTCCACTATGAATATCATCTTGGTCACCACTTGCCCTTCTAAAAACTCCATCACAATCTCTTGAGAGGCATAATGAATTCGTCACTCTAGTTGCTTGCTTCAAGACTTGATCAACCGAAACCCAACACATGAGCTCACCATGATCTTGTCTTGAGACCATAACTTGAATTCTTCTCTTTGATTATTATCTCAAGCCCTTGATCCTTAAAAGCCCTCCATCATAATATCTTGAGAGGCACAATGAATTATCACTCTAGTTGTTTGCTTCAAGACTTGATCAACCTAAACCCAACATATGAGCTCACCATGATCTTCTCTTGAAACCATAACTTGAATTCTTCTCTTTGATTATTCTCTCAAGCCCTTGATCCTTAAAAGCCCTCCATCATAATATCTTGAGAGGCACAATGAATTCTTCACTCTAGTTGTTTGCTTCAAGACTTGATCAACCTAAACCCAACACCTGAGCTCACCATGATCTTGTCTTGAAACCATAACTTGAATTCTTCTATTTGATTACTCTCTCAAGCCTTGATCCTCAGAAACCCAAATATATCAATCTTTGAGATCCTCCAATGAACTCCATCATAAACATAATTAGATTAGTCATTGAAACCAATCTTGATGGCTTCAATAGAAGTACCCGAAGACCAACTTGAAACCTCACTGGATATGGGATCTCAAGAGCCAACACCTAGGCCCCATGAGCACGAGGTATCCAGAGAGTTGACACTCGACCCCATGCACACGGTACAACCCCGTGTGCATGGAGTATCCAGAGAAGGATACCATGAGGACTTCTTAGGATGCTTTGATGGCAGACTTCACAAAACAACCCAATGCACTTCAAGCATCACTATGGAACATATCTTCATATAAGATTCAATGCACTTGATTCTCCATAGGAATTGTCATTTAATACCAAAGCATAGGGCAAATATATCTTCATATATATGGACTTCATCCTTGATTCCATCCAATATCCTTGTGGCACCATCTATGGACAAAACCTTCAAATATATCTCACTGAAAACATTAGTCCATAGAGATTGTCATTTAATAACCAAAACCACACTTAGGGGCTACATGCCCTTTCAATCTCCCCCATTTTGGTAATTGATGACAATCTCAACAAGAGGGTTTATACAATGAATTTAAAACAAGTATGCAATCTATCCGAGAATAAATTGTATACTTGAGGTGGTTTTGATAGCCTCAAACATCACAAAGATAGTTGATGTTATCCAAACCGGTTGTACTAGCATCGAAATACTACACAAGAATTTGATGCTAGAGGAACCACAATATATAGAGCAAACTCCCCCACAATATATGCACATGAAATAACTTGGTGGAGTTTCCTCTATATACACATCCATGCAATGAGCAAGCACAACAAAAGTAGATAAGCATGAATGACAGGGACCAACCCACTTCACCTAAACCCTCTAAACTTCTCCCCCATTGGCGACAAGTGCCAAAATGGAAGAAAAATCTAGACGGCCAATATAGTATGAGTTCCTCCTTAATTTGGGCATTTCTCATATTGTGAGTGGAATCAAATGCACATATCCAGTTACGAACAAACGAAGAAATTCACACTATATTAAAGATCCATAGAATGTACCAAAATGATATGACAAGAGAATCAAACATTCAAAGGATCCAAAGAACATATTTTGGACAAGGGATAAAGGAGATATCCAATATGATAATCATGCTAAGCATGGGTCCAAAATATATCCAACAACTCATGAGTGCAAACATATATGCAAAACATACAAGCACTCACTCAACAAGTACTAATCATGCTATGATGCAACATACACAATGTTGACTCTAATTTAAATAAATGCATGAAGTAAGTACTTGTTACCGAGAGAGAGCATTGGTTCAAGGGGCCCTTGATCTAGTAAGCGAACATGAGGGACTTGATCTTGTTCTTGGATAGGTACATGATCTCCCATAGCATCTTGTTCTTATGTTGGGGGTGATGACTTCCCTTGTGGTGGATCCACAAGAGGGGCTCCTACTCCTTCTTCTTCTACATGGACAAGGGGTGTTTCTTGTGGAATAATATGACCAACCCCCATTGTACTTGTATCTCGGGAAGGAGCCTCATCACCTACAACACTTGAAACAAATTGCTCCGCATGGAAGGACCGAACCGGGTTTTCATTTATCTTCTCCCTCAAATCAAAGAATCAATCAAGCTTGGCCCTAATAATTTCCCACGGTGTCTCCACCTTCCTCGTGAATAAGCCAAGCATCCAATGCTTCTCCAAGGTACCTAAAACACATTAAGGTACAAAATGGTCCCCAAACATATTGGGTCCGAAGTAGTAAGCACAACCACAATACATAGGGCAAACTCCACAATAAGTATGTGCAAAAGGATATGAAATTGAATTTCATGCACACCTTTAACCATTAATGATATTATGGAGTTTACCCTATATAGAGGATCAAGAGAGCAAGCAAGGCATGAAGAAGTACATAAATAAATATGCATGCACATGCCTACCAAGATCCAAAGAGATATAATTTGGACAAAAGAACACTTAAAAGATGAATACTCCAATAATGGCATAAAGCATTCAAGTTGTCCAAATTATATCAAAGTGACGAATCCACACAGGACCGCACACAAAGTGCAACATATGAACTAAGAAAAAACCAAAGAGCATAAAGGATATACATTACACACATGCTCAAAGGCTTATCTCACTCAAGTATATAAAAGATAGTACAAGCAGTGAGATAAGGCAAGTTGAAGCACAAGCCGAGAAGAAGATGATCATAAAATTCTACCACAAGAAGAAATACCAATTTTGGTATTTGGAAATAACACTCAGTGGTAGAATCTGAAGAAGCACAAGATCATAATCAACAACCACCCCGTGCGCACGGGGGTCAAAAGACCCCGTGCACGCGGGGTATCCAGGGAGTTACGCAACACCCAGTGCGCACGGGGGTCAAAAGACCCCGTGCGCACGGGGTATCCAGAACTTTTCTGGTGCAAAATTCTGGATACCACGGCAAGCACACAACAGAGGCAAATAACCACCTACAAGAGATAATTAATGGATACTCTGAGAATTTGAATTTCAAATGAGCTTGACATACCACATAGTGACTAGATAATATTGAGTATCAATACTATGTAGTATTTCTCATATTCACATTTTGGGTTTGTGATTCACAGAAAACATAACACTCCCCCATAATGTGATGATCCACTAATATCTCGCAAGAGCCAAACAACATACAAATAAGGCTCAAGACAACAAGCATCACTATATGATGTGCAATGCAACCTACACATGCTAGATAACACAAATCAGGCATACTAGGAAACACAACATATAAATGCACATGCTAGATACAAAACCTAAGCATGCAAGGGGCGAGTAACTTTCAATGTAAGCAATAAAAAAATACAAGTTACCGCAAGGAGCAACATTGGATAGATAATATGAAGATAATACACATGACTTGGCTCGAACAAATAAATGGTGGATATCCTTTTCGTCATGAACTAGCCAAATCTCCAATGTCCTCCACACACTTATTGATCAAGTTTGAGCTTGATGGTCCCCAACCAAGTTGGGTCCTAAGAACTTAGTCACAATAGGCTTGGCAACCCAAATGGTCTTTTCCATTTCCAAACCACTTTGGGCACCAACAAACTTGGCAAACAAATTGCCAACAACATCCTTCCTAAGCGAATAATGATCATTGACTAGAGGAGGCTTAGGGATGTTACCGTTGGGACAAGATGAGGATATGTGTCCCTTCTCACGACAAATATAGCAACATGTGCTCCCCCTTCTCTTCTTCTTTATTTTCTCAACTTGGGGAGCATTATCTTTGTTCATCATTGGTAGTGGTCTTTCTTCAACATGAGGTTGACCTTGAGATTGAACTTGAGGCCACTTCCCTTGTTGCTTCACATTTGAAGCCTTCTTCTTAAATGGACAAGATCTCACATGGTGTCCAACATTCTTGTACTTGAAGCATGTAATGTTGGCCTCATTCTTGACTTGGTCTTGTCCGTTCTTCTTATTCTTGGACTTCTTGTTGTTGGAAGTGAAACCAAGTCCACTCTTGTCATGAGAGGATTTTTGAATACTCGAGATATTTTTGAGAGTGGAGTTCCCTTCATGACACTTTTCGAAGTCTTTCTTCAACATAGTGACTTGGCCCTTGAGCTCTTTGTTTTCCTCTACAAGGTTAGTATCAACAAAAGTACTAGAGGAAATATAAGCTTCATTGTTAGAGCAACAATGCAAGGAGAGCAATTCATCACGAGAATTGGCAATAATATGTCTAGATGAATCACTAGTACTAGCACATGTCAATAAAGCATTTTGAGTAGAAATAGTGCTCATGTCCACACGAGGCTCACGAGATGTTACCTTAGTCACAATAGCCTTCTGAGCTAACTTTAGCCTTTCATGGGAGATTAGAAGATCATCATGAGAGCCCGAGAGCTTTTCATGACTTTCTTCTAATTTCCCATAATTGCTAGTTGGCAAAACAAGTTGAGCCCTTAGATCAACATTCTCCTTCAAGATAGATGCTTCACAAGGAGTAGAGTTAGTAGCACAAGCATTATTGACAATATGAGAGGAGCTAGAAGAAACTAGATACTTCACATGAGTAGCTTGAAGTTCCTCATAAGACTTAGAGAGTTTGGTGAGCTCTCCTTTGACATTCTTGTAGACAAGGTCAAGGTGCTCAAAATCCTCTTTAAGTTGATCATGAGAAACTTCAATCTCTTCTTTAGAAGATTCTAAGTCTCTAAGAGTTTCTAGAGCATCAAGAAGGTTACAATCAAGTTTTTCATTTTGTTCTTGCTCTTCGTGAAGTAAATCATTACACTTTCCAAAATGAGTGATAAGATCTTTAAACATCTCATAAGTGTTCTTATTTACCCCACAAAGAGAATTACCAATTTCATATATTTCTTGACTCATATCCCTATCACATTCATCATCACTCTCATCAATATCATTACAAAGAGTAGATGATACCTCGGTATTTGTCACGACCGGGTTTTTCCGGGTATAAATTTCCAGAAAAGACCGTCGTGCTCATCAGCCCCAGGATTACTGTTAGCTGATGAGGCTCAAACTGGATACAGAAATTCCAAGCAAAAGTACAAAATGTGTAGTACAAGACCATTCTGGCCTATGAGTACAACAATTGGGTTTCTAGTGGTTGATGGCAGAAGCGGTTTGTGGATCGTCAGCGTATAGAGGACTCCATTTCCCACAGGAACAACTGACCAGGTTAACTCCTATCTTTGCGAGGCTGTTATCACCGTTGCTTAGTTTCCGGGGCTGTCATCGCCACGCTCCTCTCCAAGCAAGCAATCTGGCCAAGACAATAGCCAGGGACAATCCAGTGAGTACTTTGAATGTACTCGCAAGCATTAAGAACACAGGTATAATAAAATTGATAATCATGCACTAAAGAAAAATTTCATGATCACATCGTCAGTCATAAATAAAATATCTTTTATGCATGCAAGCAGGTTATTGTCGTGCAACATGAATAAATAGTAATAGAGAGGGAATAAAATGCCGCAGTCGGGCGTCTGAGCGACGCCACATAAAGGGCTTTAAAAGAAATGCCACAGTCGGGCGTCTGAGTGACACCATATAAAGGGCTTAAAAAGAAATTGCCACAGTCGGGCGTCTGAGTGACACCACATAAAGGGCTTAAAAAGAAATTGCCACAGTCGGGCGTCTAAGCGACACCACATAAAGGGCTTAAAAGAAATAATCACAATGAATATCCAGGAGGTAGAACCGTCCAGGGATACTCGATAATATAAATAATGCAACGGGTTAGTCCATCACAAGATAATAATCATAATCTTCACAAGTCACAAGTCACGATCCAAGTTCTGGTTTAACAATCTCTCCTCCGAAGACCGACACTAAGACCAATACTTGACCCATCCCAGACTGTAATCCTTAACCATGGACACGGCTATTCGAATAGGTTTTATTCTCTGCAGAGGGTGTACTCTTTACCCACGAGTAACGGATTCCTTTAGTCCATCGGGACTAATTCCGTCTACGGCCTTTTTGTTGAAAACACGCCTAACTTGCACACACCAGCTTAACTCACCGGTGTCGGGAATCACCCACGACACATGTTAAGCAAAACTCTAAGTGGGGAGGCTACAACCTCGCGTAGCATGGGATCAAATTTATATCGCGCGCTCTAAGGGGTGGCCTCCCCTCTCGGTCCCAACCGGAAACACCCATGCCCCCGGACCAGGTGGCATGCCTACCGGCTACAACCGATATCTTCCACCATGGCCTCTCTGTACGGTGTGTGCTTGAAAGGGGTTGAGGACTTACTGAACCATACCCTACCTGTGGCGGGGACAAGTGGTAGTACATAGCAAGTATGGGGGTTACTGGAAACAAGACTCGGTCTACGGTCGACTCAGGAGGTTTATAAGTTCCCTGCATGACATGTCACAAATATATTTCAATCAACAAAAACACCACTCAATATACCTTACCATGCCATACCGGACATAACCGTCCCGACGGGGACCGACGACAACCTCACGCCTACCCAAGGCCGAGGCTTTCCCGGATTCCTTTCCGGCATGCATGCAAGGCACATGAGGATGATTACCATCACAATTATATTCATTTCCAACAGCAAGGAAATCACTAATATGCTTCCATGCAAATGATCATGTCACATGAAATAACAAGTCCTTTGAAGTAAGGTGGTGCTATAAACGTGTCAAATAACACACCAAAAACATTATGCCAGGGTTCAGAATGCTTGCCTTTAAGTTGTGGAGGGGTGAGGTGCTCTCCAAAACTTTTGAAAGTTTCTTCTCTCTCCCCAAAATCCTATTTAAAAATATATTTGAATTAACACACATTTCAAAAACAGTACAAAAACGTTGTTTGAAATTTTTTCAAATAAATCTTAAAATAAACTAGACCAAATTTGAGGAAGGTAGGAAAAAGAATCCACTCATTTGGAGTTATATTTAAAAAGTTACAGCCAGTCAAAGATTTGGTCAAATCTGTTATTTAAATTAAAACAGAAAAGAAAACATTTCGGAGGGGAATACGCTTTCGGAGCGGGGAAAACGTACTGGGCGGATTACGCCTTCACTTAACCCACGGGGATAGGCGCAAGGTCATTGACAGTGGGTCCAAGGGGCCCACTAGTCAGGTTTGACTAGTCTTTCTCCCCCTCCTTCCCCTGTCCCGAGCGGAGGCGGAGCTCAGGCGATCGTCGCCGGCGACTGGCAGCTCTTCGCGGGGCCCCGAGGGCGGGGATGGATCCGCCACTCCAGTGCGGTCCTCCCGGTGGTTGCCAGGCCGGTGGGGACGGAGGGAGCTGCCGGCGGCGAGCTTCGCGGCGGACGGAGAGCTTCGGGAGCGAAGTGGTTTTGGGGCAACGGTGGATTCCGATCAAAATCGAGTAGGGGAATGTGTTCACGGGAGGATGTGGAGGTTCCTGGCGAAGAGAACGGAGAGTGGGAGGCCCTGGTGGCGCCGAATTGACCGGGGCGGTGGCGGCGGCAGCAGTTGCCGGAGATGAGGAAGGAGACCTCCCCGGGTCGAATGCGAGCTAGGGGAGCGCCAATGGGGTGGCCTGAGGTTGCCTGCGTGCTCGGGGAAGCTCGGGGGCCTCCCTTTATAGCTCGTCGAGGTCAGTTCCGCGGCGGCGGATGAGGATGCCGGCGAACCGCCTCTCTGTAGCTTGCAGGGCAATGTGGCGTGGCTGGGGATGACGGCAGGAACTAACGGACGAGTGGGCACTACTCCAGGGGCCAGGTGGCGAGCGGGGGAAGGTTTGGCGGCGCCGACCAGCGCAGGAGCTGTTGGGCGGCGGCGGCTAGCTCTTGGCCTGCCGGGCGCGGCGGGGGCTGCTTGGCGCGTTGCGGTGAGAAGGGTAGCGCGTGGCGAGGTGCTGCAGAGCGAGCCAAAACCGCGGGGCCAGCGTGTCGGCTCGGGCGCGGGTCGTGCAATACGCGCGCTCTGCTCGCGCTCCGGGCGTGCACGGGAGGTGCTCGACGTAATGCCAGAGCGTGCTAGAGGTCGAGGTCGAGGCTGGCAATTAACAGACCCAGGTTAGGTGTAACGGGGAGTCTAGTGGACATGCTTGTTTGATCAGAGGTGCAAGTTCACAGTGCAATGCCAAAACTCATGTCAAAACTGGTCATGCTCTCCAGGTGTTTGACAAAATGCCACAGGCACCTAGGCTGGTCTTGGAGTGGCCAAAAACTCCAGATAGTGGTCTCTTTAGATGTACAAGAGGGTGGTAAGGTTGGTTGGTCAAATGCAGCAACTTGTTAGTGCAAGTTTTACAAAACTTCAATTCTGGACAGGAAATAAATAGCATTATTTCATGAACCAAAAATGATCCAAAAGGTGCATGCTCTTGGACTTAAGGGTTTAACATGGAGGACTACAAGTAGGAGAAATAATCAAGGGTTAAAGAGCAAGCAAAAATATGGTTGTTCTACAAACCATCAAGTTGGTCCAGAATGAAAATGAGGTTGATTCACTCAAATTTTTCAAAGAACAGCACGAGGTTTTTGCATAATGTGGAATCTTAGGCCATTATCATCATCCCATAATTTTGGTGGAGGCTAGAAAGAATTATTTAAAAGGGTTGTAGTGCAAAATTGCCCACTGGACCAGGGAACAAAATTTGCTGTAGAGCTCAAAATATTTCATAAAATAAAGATGTTTTTATACAAAGGTGATTTAAAAACATCACATGACATCTCCAAATTTTGGTTGAAATTTTAAGTGAATTTATCAAATGGTTGTAGTTCAAATATGGCCATTTAACCTTAAAAATCCATTTTCAAGAAAGTAAAGATCAAGCAACTTAATTATTTAATTAGTTATACTGATAAAAGGGAAGTTTTTCTTGAGAGGTTAAACAAGTCCAATAAAAAAATTTCTCTTGGGAAAAACTCATCATAACAGGGAAGGAAATGATTTAAAAAAATCAAAATGGAGCTCAGAAATTCAAAGTTTTAATTCCTGGCAAAATTTTAATTCAATAAAACAAGGCCAAATTTTTGGGGTGTCACAGTATTACCTCTTGCCATGAGGCACATGTGAACATCGGAGGTCGATGGTGATTCTTTTGGAGAGGGAGTTTCTTTATCATCAAGAGTAGGGTATCCATGTTCATCCTCTTGACACTCATAGGATTTCCTCTCCAACGAGGTGATGTCCTTCTTTGCTCCTCTAGCAGTTTCCTCATTAAAGATGTGTGCACTATTTTCTCTTGTTTCCTCTACATGGTTAGTCAAACAACAACTAGAGGAAATAGAAGCATGGAGATCATGGAAACAAGGAGTATCAATCATATCATCACAAAAGGTATTCAAGGAATCTCCAAATGATATGCATGGACTATCAACACAAGAATGTAAGTCATTTTTGCTAGATATGCTCAAGTCCATAGAATCTACAACACTAGCATGTATAAATGAAAGATAATCAATGTTTAGCACAACATCATCATCATCACAAATAATATTTCCACTCACCATGTCATTACCTTGGGACATGCCATATGATGGTGAGGTGGAAGAAGTAGAAATGTCCAAGCACATGGATGAAGAAGCAATATGGAGTTCTTCATGATTTGAAGATGTGGAGAACTCCTCAATTGAATCCTCCGACATGTGATGAATATCAACAAGATTGGACCCACCATATATTGCTTCAAGTTTGGCCCACATATCATGAGCCATCACACAAGTCATGATTGACTCAAACACTTCGAGGGATATAGACCGGATTATGGCATTCTTAGCACCATACCCACAAAGCATATCATCATTTTCCTCATTAGTTGGAAAAAGGTCATCCTTCCATGGAGAAGCCCCTACAAGAACAATTCGCACAAAATTTGGACCCATGGTCCGGAAATGACAAAGCATGCGAATTTTAAACAAGTGATAGTTTGTGCCACTAAAACAAAAGTTGTCATCGTGAACTATACCACTATTCGACATCTTTACTCTCTAGGTGGTGAAGCCTACCAAGGAGAGACCAAAGCCCTGATACCAATTGAAAAGATCTAGATGACGACTAGAGGGGGGGTGAATAGGAGTTTTACAACTTTTACGGATTTGGCTTTATCCTAACGCGGAATTAAACTAATGGACACTTTTCAAGCACAAATCCTAAATATGCTAGGCTCAACTAAGTGCACCAACAACCTATGCTAAACAAGATAGGCACTTAAGCAAACTAGCAAGCACAAACTATTGTTGGGGAACATAGTAATTTCAAAAAAATTCCTACGCACACGCAAGATCATGGTGATGCATAGCAACGAGAGGGGAGAGTGTGATCTACGTACCCTTGTAGACCGACAGCGGAAGCGTTAGCACAACGCGGTTGATGTAGTCGTATGTCTTCACGGCCCGACCGATCAAGCACCGAAACTACGGCACCTCCGAGTTCTAGCACACGTTCAGCTCGATGACGATCCCCGGACTCCGATCCAGCAAAGTGTCGGGGAAGAGTTCCGTCAGCACAACGGTGTGGTGACGACCTTGATGTACTATCGTCGCAGGGCTTCGCCTAAGCACCGCTACAATATTATCGAGGACTATGGTGGAAGGGGGCACCGCACACGGTTAAGAATATGATCACGTGGATCAACTTGTGTGTCAAGGGGTGCCCCCTGCCCCCGTATATAAAGGATCAAGGGGGGGTGCGGCCGGCCAGGAGGAGGGCGCGCCAGGAGGAGTCCTACTCCCACCGGGAGTAGGATTCCCTCCCCCCCCTTTCCTAGTTGGAATAGGATTCGGGAGGGGGAAAGAGGAGAGAGAGAAGAAAGGGGGGGCGGCGCCCCCCTCTCCTTGTCCTATTCGGACCAGGGGGGAGGGGCGCGCGGCCCAGCCCTGGCCACCTCTCCTCTCTTCCACTAAAGCCCACTAAGGCCCATGTACCTCCCGGGGGGTTCTGGTAACCTCCCGGTACTCCGGTAAAATCCCGATTTCACCCAGAACACTTTCGATATCCAAATATAGGCTTCCAATATATCAATCTTTATGTCTCGACCATTTCGAGACTCCTCGTCATGTCCGTGATCACATCCGGGACTATGAACAAACTTCGGTACATCAAAATGCATAAACTCATAATATAACTGTCATCGAAACCTTAAGCGTGCGGACCCTACGGGTTCGAGAACAATGTAGACATGACCGAGACACGTCTCCGGTCAACAACCAATAGCGAAACCTGGATGCTCATATTGGCTCCTACATATTCTACGAAGATCTTTTATCGGTCAGACCGCATAACAACATACGTTGTTCCCTTTGTCATCGGTATGTTACTTGCCCGAGATTCGATCGTTGGTATCTCAATACCTAGTTCAATCTCGTTACCGGCAGGTCTCTTTACTCGTTCCGTAATACATCATCTCACAACTAACTCATTAGTTGCAATGCTTGCAAGGCTTATGTGTTGTGCATTACCGAGAGGGCCCAGAGATACCTCTCCGACAATCGGAGTGACAAATCCTAATCTCGAAATACGCCAACCCAACATGTACCTTTGGAGACACCTATAGA
Source organism: Triticum dicoccoides (assembly GCF_002162155.2). Lineage (NCBI taxonomy): Eukaryota > Viridiplantae > Streptophyta > Magnoliopsida > Poales > Poaceae > Triticum > Triticum dicoccoides. Next base: position 433,218,940 of record NC_041390.1, read on the forward strand.
GCACCTTTATAATCACCCAGTTACGTTGTGAAGTTTGGTAGCACACAAAGTGTTCCTCCGGCAAACGGGAGTTGCATAATCTCATAGTCATAGGAACATGTATAAGTCATGAATAAAGCAATAGCAACACACTAAACGATCGGGTGCTAAGCTAATGGAATGGGTCATGTCAATCAGATCATTCACCTAATGATGTGATCCCGTTAATCAAATAACAACTCTTTGTCCATGGTTAGGAAACATAACCATCTTTGATTAACGAGCTAGTCAAGTAGAGGCATACTAGTGACACTTTGTTTGTCTATGTATTCACACATGTATTATGTTTCCGGTTAATACAATTCTAGCATGAATAATAAACATTTATCATGATATAAGGAAATAAATAATAACTTTATTATTGCCTCTAGGGCATATTTCCTTTAGTCTCCCACTTGCACTAGAGTCAATAATCTAGATTACACAGTAATGATTCTAACACCCATGGAGCCTTGCTGCTGATCATGTTTTGCTCGTGGAAGAGGCTTAGTCAACGGGTCTGCTACATTCAGATCCGTATGTATCTTGAAAATCTCTATGTCTCCCACCTGGACTAGATCCCGGATGGAATTGAAGCGTCTCTTGATGTGCTTGGTTCTCTTGTGAAATCTGGATTCCTTTGCCAAGGCAATTGCACCAGTGTTGTCACAAAAGATTTTCATAGGACCCGATGCACTAGGTATGACACGTAGATCGGATATGAACTCCTTCATACAGACTCCTTCATTTGCTGCTTCCGAAGCAGCTATGTATTCCGCTTCACACGTAGATCCCGCCACAACGCTTTGTTTAGAACTGCACCAACTTACAGCTCCACCGTTTAATGTAAACACGTATCCGGTTTGTGATTTAGAATCGTCCGGATCAGTGTCAAAGCTCGCATCAACGTAACCATTTACGATTAGCTCTTTGTCACCTCCATAAACGAGAAACATATCCTTAGTCCTTTTCAGGTATTTCAGGATGTTCTTGACCGCTGTCCAGTGATCCACTCCTGGATTACTTTGGTACCTCCCTGCTAGACTTATAGCAAGGCACACATCAGGTCTGGTACACAGCATTGCATACATGATAGAGCCTATGGCTGAAGCATAGGGAACATCTTTCATTTTCTCTCTATCTTCTGCAGTGGTTGGGCATTGAGTGTGACTCAACTTCACACCTTGTAACACAGGCAAGAACCCTTTCTTTGCTTGATCCATTTTGAATTTCTTCAAAACTTTGTCAAGGTATGTGCTGTGTGAAAGTCCAATTAAGCGTCTTGATCTATCTCTATAGATCTTAATGCCTAATACGTAAGCTACTGCACCGAGGTCTTTCATTGAAAAACTCTTATTCAAGTATCCCTTTATGCTATCCAGAAATTCTATATCATTTCCAATTAGTAATATGTCATCCACATATAATATCAGAAATGCTATAGAGCTCCCATTCACTTTCTTGTAAATACAGGCTTCTCCAAAAGTCTGTATAAAACCAAATGCTTTGATCACACTATCAAAGCGTTTATTCCAACTCCGAGAGGCTTGCACCAGTCCATAAATGGATCGCTGGAGCTTGCACACTTTGTTAGCTCCCTTTGGATCGACAAAACCTTCCGGTTGCATCATATACAACTCTTCTTCCAGAAATCCATTCAGGAATGCAGTTTTGACATCCATCTGCCAAATTTCATAATCATAAAATGCAGCAATTGCTAACATGATTCGGACAGACTTAAGCATCGCTACGGTGAGAAGGTCTCATCGTAGTCAATCCCTTGAACTTGCCGAAAACCTTTTGCGACAATTCGAGATTTGTAGACAGTAATATTACCATCAGCGTCAGTCTTCTTCTTGAAGATCCATTTATTCTCAATTGCTTGCCGATCATTGGGCAAGTCAACCAAAGTCCATACTTTGTTCTCATACATGGATCCCATCTCAGATTTCATGGCTTCAAGCCATTTTGCGGAATCTGGGCTCACCATCGCTTCTTCATAGTTCGTAGGTTCATCATGATCTAGTAGCATGACTTCCAGAACAGGATTACCGTACCACTCTGGCGCGGATCTCACTCTGGTTAATCTACGAGGTTCAGTAGTATCTTGTTCTGAAGTTTCATGATCATTATCATTAGCTTCCACACTAATTGGTGTAGGTGTCACAGAAACAGGTTTCTGTGATGTACTACTTTCCAATAAGGGAGTAGGTACAGTTACCTCGTCAAGTTCTACTTTCCTCCCACTCACTTCTTTCGAGAGAAACTCCTTCTCTAGAAAGTTTCCGAATTTAGCAACAAAAGTCTTGCCTTCGCATCTGTGATAGAAGGTGTATCCAATAGTTTCCTTTGGATATCCTATGAAGACACAATTTTCCGATTTGGGTTCGAGCTTATCAGGTTGAAGCTTTTTCACATAAGCATCGCAGCCCCAAACTTTCAGAAACTACAACTTTGGTTTCTTGCCAAACCACAGTTCATAAGGCGTCGTCTCAATGGATTTTGATGGTGCCCTATTTAACGTGAATGCGGCCGTCTCTAGAGCATATCCCTAAAATGATAGCGGTAAATCAGTAAGAGACATCATAGATCGCTCCATATCTAGTAAAGTACGATTACGACGTTCGGACACACCATTACGCTGTGGTGTTCTGGGTGGCGTGAGTTGCGAAACTATTCCACATTGTTTCAAATGTACACCAAACTCGTAACTCAAATATTCTCCTCCACGATCAGATCGTAGGAATTTTATTTTCTTGTTACGATGATTTTCAACTTCATTCTGAAATTCTTTGAAATTTTCAAACGTTTCAGACTTGTGTTTCATTAAGTAGATATACCCATATCTGCTTAAGTCATCTGTGAAGGTGAGAAAATAACGATATCCGCCACGAGCCTCAACATTCATCGGACCACATACATCTGTATGTATGATTTCCAACAAATCTGTTGCTATCTCCATAGTACCGGAGAACGTTGTTTTGTCATCTTACCCATAAGGCACGGTTTGCAAGTACCAAGTGATTCATAATCAAGTGGTTCCAAAAGCCCATCAGTATGGAGTTTCTTCATGCGTTTTATACCGATATGACCTAAACGGCAGTGCCACAAATAAGTTGCACTATTATTATCAACTCTGCATCTTTTGGTTTCAACACTATGAATATGTGTGTCACTACTATCGAGATTTAATAAGAATAGACCACTCTTTAAGGGTGCATGACCATAAAAGATATTACTCATGTAAATAGAACAACCATTATTCTCTGATTTAAATGAATAACCGTCTCGCATCAAACAAGATCCAGATATAATGTTCATGCTTAACGCTGGCACCAAATAACAATTATTTAGGTCTAATATTAATCCCGAAGGTAGATATAGAGGTAGCGTGCCAACTGCGATCACATCGACTTTGGAACCATTTCCCACGCGCATCGTCACCTCGTCCTTAGCCAATCTTCGCTTAATCCGTAGTCCCTGTTTTGAGTTGCAAATATTAGCAACAGAACCAGTATCAAATACCCAGGTGCTACTGCGAGCATTAGTAAGGTACACATCAATAACATGTATATCACATATACCTTTGTTCACCTTGCCATCCTTCTTATCCGCCAAATACTTGGGGCAGTTCCGCTTCCAATGACCAGTCTGCTTGCAGTAGAAGCACTCAGTTTCAGGCTTAGGTCCAGGTTTGGGTTTCTTCTCTTGAGTAGCAACTTGCTTGCTGTTCTTTTTGAAGTTCCCCTTCTTCTTCCCTTTGCCCTTTTTCTTGAAACTAGTGGTCTTGTTGACCATCAACACTTGATGCTCCTTCTTGATTTCTACCTCTGCAGCTTTCAGCATTGCGAAGAGCTCGGGAATAGTCTTATTCATCCCTTGCATATTATAGTTCATCACGAAGCTCTTGTAGCATGGTGGCAGTGATTGGAGAATTCTGTCAATGATGCAATCATCTGGAAGATTAACTCCCAATTGAATCAAGTGATTATTATACCCAGACATTTTGAGTATATGCTCACTGACAGAACTGTTCTCCTCCATCTTGCAGCTATAGAACTTATTGGAGACTTCATATCTCTCAATCCGGGCATTTGCTTGAAATATTAACTTCAACTCCTGGAACATCTCATATGCTCCATGACGTTCAAAATGTCATTGAAGTCCCGATTCTAAGCCGTAAAGCATGGCACGCTGAACTACCGAGTAGTCATCAGCTTTGCTCTGCCAGACGTTCATAACATCTGGTGTTGCTCCAGCAGCAGGCCTGGCACCCAGCGGTGCTTCCAGGACGTAATTCTTCTGTGCAGCAATGAGGATAATCCTCAAGTTACGGACCCAGTCCACGTAATTGCTACCATCATCTTTCAACTTTTCTTTCTCAAGGAACGCATTAAAATTCAACGGAACAACAGCATGGGCCATCTATCTACAACCAAACATAAATAAGCAAGATACTATCAGGTACTAAGTTCATGATAAATTTAGGTTCAATTAATCATATTACTTAAAGAACTCCCACTTAGATAGACAACTCTCTAATCCTCTAAGTGATTACGTGATCCAAATCAACTAAACCATGTCCGATCATCACGTGAGATGGAGTAGTTTCATTGGTGAACATCACTATGTTGATCATATCTACTATATGATTCACGCTCGACCTTTCGGTCTCCGTGTTCCGAGGCCATATCTGTATACGCTTGGCTCGTCAAGTATAACCTGAGTATTCCGCGTGTACAACTGTTTTGCACCCGTTGTATTTGAACGTAGAGCCTATCACACCCGATCATCACGTGGTGTCTCAGCACGAAGAACTTTCGCAACGGTGCATACTCAGGGAGAACACTTCTTGATAATTAGTGAGAGATCATCTTATAATGCTACCGTCAATCAAAGCAAGATAAGATGCATAAAAGATAAACATCACATGCAATCAATATAAGTGATATGATATGGCCATCATCATCTTGTGCTTGTGATCTCCATCTTCGAAGCACCGTCGTGATCACTATCGTCACCGGCGCGACACCTTGATCTCCATCGTAGCATCGTTATCGTCTCGCCAATCTTATGCTTCCACGACTATCGCTACCGCTTAGTGATAAAGTAAAGCATTACAGCGCGATTAGATTGCATACAATAAAGCGACAACCATATGGCTCCTGCCAGTTGCCGATAACTCGGTTACAAAACATGATCATCTCATACAATCAAATTTAGCATCATGTCTTGACCATATCACATCACAACATGCCCTGCAAAAACAAGTTAGACGTCCTCTACTTTGTTGTTGCAAGTTTTATGTGGCTGCTACAGGCTTAAGCAAGAACCAATCTTACCTACGCATCAAAACCACAACGATAGTTTGTCAAGTTGGTGCTGTTTTAACCTTCGCAAGGACCGGGCGTAGCCACACTCGGTTCAACTAAAGTTGGAGAAACTGTCACCCGCTAGCCACCTTTGTGCAAAGCACGTCGGGAGAACCGGTCTCGCGTAAGCGTACGCGTAATGTCGGTCCGGGCCGCTTCGTCCAACAATACCGCCGAACCAAAGTATGACTTGATGGTAAGCAGTATGACTTATATCGCTTGTGTTCTACATCAACATATAAAACCTAGGCTCGGATGCCAGTGTTGGGGAACGTAGTAATTTCAAAAAAATTCCTACGCACACGCAAGATCATGGTGATGCATAGCAACGAGAGGGGAGAGTGTGATCTAGGTACCCTTGTAGACCGACAGCGGAAGCGTTAGCACAACGCGGTTGATGTAGTCGTACGTCTTCACGGCCCGACCGATCAAGCACCGAAACTACGGCACCTCCGAGTTCTAGCACACGTTCAGCTCGATGACGATCCCCGGACTCCGATCCAGCAAAGTGTCGGGAAAGAGTTCCGTCAGCATGACGGCGTGGTGACGACCTTGATGTACTTTCGTCGCAGGGCTTCGCCTAAGCACCGCTACAATATTATCGAGGACTATGGTGGAAGGGGGCACCGCACACGGTTAAGAATATGATCACGTGGATCAACTTGTGTGTCAAGGGGTGCCCCCTGCCCCCGTATATAAAGGATCAAGGGGGGTGCGGCCGGCCAGGAGGAGGGCGCGCCAGGAGGAGTCCTACTCCCACCGGGAGTAGGATTCCCTCCCCCCCCCCTTTCCTAGTTGGAATAGGATTCGGGAGGGGGAAAGAGGAGAGAGAGAAGGAAGGGGGGCGGCGCCCCCTCTCCTTGTCCTATTCGGACTAGGGGGGAGGGGCGCACGGCCCAGCCCTAGCCACCTCTCCTCTCTTCCACTAAAGCCCACTAAGGCCCATGTACCTCCCGGGGGGTTCCGGTAATCTCCCGGTACTCCGGTAAAATCCTGATTTCACCCGGAACACTTCCGATATCCAAATATAGGCTTCCAATATATCAATCTTTATGTCTCGACCATTTCGAGACTCCTCGTCATGTCCGTGATCACATCCGGGACTATGAACAAACTTCGGTACATCAAAATGCATAAACTCATAATATAACTGTCATCGAAACCTTAAGCGTGCGGACCCTACGGGTTCGAGAACAATGTAGACATGACCGAGACACGTCTCCGGTCAATAACCAATAGCGAAACCTGGATGCTCATATTGGCTCCTACATATTCTACGAAGATCTTTTATCGGTCAGACGGCATAACAACATACGTTGTTCCCTTTGTCATCGGTATGTTATTTGCCCGAGATTCGATCGTCGGTATCTCAATACCTAGTTCAATCTCATTACCGGCAAGTCTCTTTACTCATTCCGTAATACATCATCTCACAACTAACTCATTAGTTGCAATGCTTGCAAGGCTTATGTGATGCGCATTACCGAGAGGGCCCAGAGATACCTCTCCGACAATCGGAGTGACAAATCCTAATCTCGAAATACGCCAACCCAACATGTACCTTTGGAGACACCTGTAGAGCACCTTTATAATCACCCAGTTACGTTGTGACGTTTGGTAGCACACAAAGTGTTCCTCCGGCAAACGGGAGTTGCATAATCTCAGTCGTAGGAACATGTATAAGTCATGAATAAAGCAATAGCAACACACTAAACGATCGGGTGCTAAGCTAATGGAATGGGTCATGTCAATCAGATCATTCACCTAGTGATGTGATCCCGTTAATCAAATAACAACTCTTTGTCCATGGTTAGGAAACATAACCATCTTTGATTAACGAGCTAGTCAAGTAGAGGCATACTAGTGACACTTTGTTTGTCTATGTATTCACACATGTATTATGTTTCCGGTTAATACAATTCTAGCATGAATAATAAACATTTATCATAAGGAAATAAATAATAGCTTTATTATTGCCTCTAGGGCATATTTCCTACAACTATATCATAAGATATGGAAATGAAGGAACAACTAAGCAATTCAACTATCACAAGATATATGAATATGGACAAGTATAAATTGCGGAAAGTAAAGGGTGTGGGTATGAGATAACCACAAATGAGTCGGGGACACGGATTTATCCCGAAGTTCACACTCGTGAGAGTGCTAATCTCCGTTAGAGCGGTGCCGAAGCCAAACCTCTGGGGCGTCACCAAGTGACTCACCGTATTCTCCCTTTCGAGTCACCCCCAACAGATGAGCCTCGGTTCACTCGGGGGTTGGTCTTGAAGGCGACCACCATACCTTTACAAACCTCTCCGGAGCACACCACAACCACGGAAGCTTCCGGAGGAACTTGACCACCTAGGACACTTCAACACCCTTCCCCGGAGTACACCACAAAAGGAAGCTTCCGGGGGAACGTTGGCCACATAGGCCTCTTCACAATCTTCTCAATGTATCACCAAACCGTCTAGGAGGCGAAGCCTCCAAGAGTAATAAACTCACGGGCTCTCACTCGAACAAATCGATGTGGGGATCTCAAACCAAAGCAACAAATGCAATGCAAGGTCAAGCAACAAATGCTCAACTCACTCTCTCAATCTCACAAGATGCAACTCAAGAAAGTAGGGGATTGAAGAGAGGGGATGCAATGGAGGAAATCAACAAATGACTCCAAGATCCATCCACAAATCCCCCTTCACTTAGAGGGGAGATAGGGGTTTGGGAGAGGTTGTAAGAGGCTCAAAATTATGTTTAGAATGTGAATGAACAGCCCAGCCAACCGGTGGGAGGAAGGAGCCCTTAAATAGCCAAAACCCAAAACTAGCCGTTGGGGCTCAACGGGCAGTTCCTAGACACCCCGTGCCCACGGGGGTTTAGACCCCGTGCCCACGGGGCCCCGTGCGCACGGTACGAGCCCGTGCACATGGGGCCCCATGCCCACGGGGGTCAAAAAACCCGTGCCCACGGGGTTCCTAGGACAGCCTGCAGCAGCCCACTAAAACATGCATAACTTTGGCATACGAACTCCGAATTCGATGATCTTGTGCTCGTTTTGAAGCTAGGGAAAAGCCCAAGGTCCTCACATAGAGAACCACCCAAGATCAACAAGAAAGTATGATGCAAGTAATGCAAAGGTTTGAGCTCTCTACATGCGACGTGATCAAGCTACTTGCCCGAGAGTCCCTCTTGATAGTACGGCTATCAAACCTATAATCCGGTCTCCCACCAAGCACTATGAGATCGGCAAAACTAGAGCAACCTAGCTAAGTTATACCTTTGCCTTGCATATTCAACTTGAGCTTGATGATGACTTTAATGCTTGCCTCAAGTTGAAATCCCTTTCTTGTCCACAACCACTTGGTGAAGATACTCGAATTGCTTCCTCATATTGCAATGAGGGAAGCCTTAACTTAAGCCCATCTTCTCATGTGCATTATCATGATGTGGACCGCAAGCTTCAAAGCATATAACCTCCGGCTTCTCATTTTGCACTTGGACACCTCGAACCCGATGACCATCACCACTTGATGTCATCCTCACATAGGCTACTTGAAATCTTTCCTTTTGATGCAAGCCCATGAGAAACACCTAACCCACATAGACATACCAAACACATAGCATGGGTTAGGTAACAAAGCACAATTCACAATTACCTACCATACCACTAGATCACTTGATCTCACGTGGTACAATGTTTGTGCTTTGAGAGTTGACCACTTAGATATAATCTTCGAGCTTCATCTTGGTCAATCAACATCTTTACTCCAAGCTCCATCTTGGTTTCTTGAAAGCCACAATGAACTCTTCATTTCCCTTCATTGCTTCAAGACTATATCACCAAAGACTCTTCCATGACCATATCACGTTCCACTATGAATATCATCTTGGTCACCACTTGCCCTTCTAAAAACTCCATCACAATCTCTTGAGAGGCATAATGAATTCGTCACTCTAGTTGCTTGCTTCAAGACTTGATCAAACGAAACCCAACACATGAGCTCACCATGATCTTGTCTTGAGACCATAACTTGAATTCTTCTCTTTGATTATTCTCTCAAGCCCTTGATCCTTAAAAGCCCTCCATCATAATATCTTGAGAGGCACAATGAATTCTCACTCTAGTTGTTTGCTTCAAGACTTGATCAACCTAAACCCAACACATGAGCTCACCATGATCTTGTCTTGAAACCATAACTTGAATTCTTCTCTTTGATTACTCTCTCAAGCCTTGATCCTCAAAAGCCCAAATATATCAATCTTTGAGATCCTCCAATGAACTCCATCATAAACATAATTAGATTAGGCATTGAAACCAATCTTGATGGCTTCAATAGAAGTACCCGAAGACCAACTTGAAACCTCACTGGATATGGGATCTTGAGAGCCAACACCTAGGCCCCGTGAGCACGGGGTATCCAGAGAGTTGACACTTGACCCCGTGCACACGGTACAAGCCCGTGTGCACGGAGTATCCAGAGAAGGATACCATGAGGACTTCTTCGGATGCTTTGATGGCAGACTTCACAAAACAACCCAATGCACTTCAAGCATCACTATGGAACATATCTTCATATAAGATTCAATGCACTTGATTCTCCATAGGAATTGTCATTTAATACCAAAGCATAGGGCAAATATATCTTCATATATATGGACTTCATCCTTGATTCCATCCAATATCCTTGTGGCACCATCTATGGACAAAACCTTCAAATATATCTCACTGAAAACATTAGTCCATAGAGATGGTCATTTAATTACCAAAATCACACTTAGGGGCTACATGCCCTTTCATAGGCACTTGGGCCCGTACCATCAGCGCGTAACGCGGCTGACCGACCACCACGTGGCCAGGACAAAACAACAACTCAACCCGAACACCAGCCTATACTACCTCGCCGTAAAGGTAGGGACACAATAGCTCGGGGATATACATATGACCTGTGGCAGGACCTGGAATGGAGAGCAGGTCAGACAAGATCGATCTACGGATCACGAGGGCGTGCCCCGATGCGCGACAACGGCTATCTAGCCGGACGTGACAAACATAACCACATCCGGGCCGAAAACCGCAGACAAACTCCATCCGAGCTACGTCGCGACTTGGCCCGATATAGAGGCGCCGCACACCCCCTCTGCTTCACTTATGAAGTAATGGAGCACGAATTCCCAAAAGGGTTTAAACCCATGAATATAAAATCATATGATGGAACAACAGATCCTGCGGTATGGATTGAGGACTTTCTTCTCCATATTCATATGGCCCGCGGTGATGATCTTCATGCCATCAAATACCTCCCGCTAAAACTCAAGGGACCAGCTCGACACTGGTTGAACAGCCTGCCTGAAAACTCCATTGGCAGCTGGGAGGACTTGGAAGATGCCTTCTGCGACAACTTCCAAGGTACATACGTCCGACCTCCGGATGCCGATGACTTAAGTCACATAATACAACAGGCCGGAGAATCAGCCAGGAAATTCTGGACTAGGTTTCTAACTAAAAAGAATCAGATCGTCGACTGTCCAGATGCTAAAGCCCTAGCGGCCTTTAAGCATGGCATCCGCGACGAATGGCTCACCCGACACCTCGTCCAAGAAAAAACAAAGTCCATGGCAGCCCTCATGGCACTTATGACCTGCTTTTGCGCGGGCGAAGATAGTTGGCTAGCCCATAGCAATAATAACGCAAGCGAACCTGGCACCTCCGAAGCCAGAAATAGCAACGGCAAGCCCCGACGCAACAGACACAAGCGTCGAAACAACGGTGATAATATTGATGCCACAGCGGTTAACGCCGGATTCAATGGCTCCAAGTTCGGCCAGTGGAAGAAGCCATTTAAAAGAAACAATCCAAGCCCATCCAGCTTGGACCGCATACTCGATCATACATGTCAGATCCACGGCACCCCCGATAAACCAGCCAATCATACCAACAGAAGTTGTTGGGTCTTTAAACAGACCGGTAAGTTAAATACTGAGAACAAGGAGAAGGGGTCGCAAACTGAGGACGATGACGAGGATCCCCGTCCGCTGAACACAGGGGGACAGAAGAAGTTTCCCCCCAAGTTAAAATGGTGAGCATGATATATGTTACCCATATCCCCAAGAGGGAGCGCAAACGCGCGCTCAGGGACGTCTACGCGACAGAGCGAGTCGCCCCAAAATTCAACCCGTGGTCGTCCTGCCCGATCACCTTCGATCGCAGGGACCACCCACCAGTATCCCTCATGGCAGTTCAGCCACACTAGTCCTTGACCCAATCATTGATAGATTCCACCTCACACGAGTCCTCATGGACGGCGGCAGCAGTCTTAACTTGCTCTATTAGGATACAGTCCGCAAGATGGGCATCGATCCATCAAGGATCAAGCCCACAAAAACTATCTTTAAATGAGTAATACCAGGTGTAGAGGCCCGCTGCACGGGCTGAATCACATTGGAAGTCATCTTCGGATCCTCGGACAACTTCCGAAGCGAAGACTTGATCTTCGATATCGTCCCCTTCCGCAGTGTCTATCACGCACTGCTCGGACGAATCACATTTGCTCGATTCAATGCAGTGCCACACTATGCTTATATCAAACTCAAGATGCCCTGACCACGCTGAAAGATCGCGGATGTCGCCTAGAGGGGGGTGAATAGGCGCTTTAAAATAATTACGGTTGAGGCTTGAACAAATGCGGAATAAACCTAGCGGTTAATTTGTCAAGCACAAAACCTACAACAACTAGGCTCACCTATGTGCACCAACAACTTATGCTAAGCAAGAAAAACTACTTAGGTGATAGCAAGATATATCACAAGAAACAATATGGCTATCACAAAGTAAAGTGCATAAGTAAAGGGAACAATTGTATTCGTGCCCCTAGTTGGGTCACACTCGACTGATTTGCCCCTATTTTTTCAACAATTGCGGTTTTGCCCAGGTCACTTCACTCGCCTTGTGTTTTTGCCCTTCTGGGGCGGTTCCGACCAATCACGGTTCGCCACGTGGTGACTGCTCACTGGTCGGAACCGCCCCAGAAGGGCAAAAACGCAAGGCGAGTGAAGTGAGCTGGGCAAACCCGCAATTGTTGAAAAAATAGGGGCAAATCAGTCGAGCGTGACCCAACTAGGGGCACGAATACAAAAATCCCTAAGTAAAGGGCTCGGGTAAGAGATAACCGAGGCATGCGGAGACGATGATGTATCCTGAAGTTCACACCCTTGCGGATGCTAATCTCCGTTTGGAGCGGTGTGGAGGCACAATGCTCCCTAAGAACACACTAGGGCCACCGTAATCTCCTCACGCCCTCGCACAATGCAAGATGTCATGATTCCACTAAGGGACCCTTGAGGGCGGTAACCGACCCCGTACAAATGGCAACCCTTGGGGGCGGTCACCGAACCAGTACACTTTGGCAACCCTTGGGGGCGGTCCCTGGTACCCGTCAAATTGCTCGGGGCGATCTCCACAGCCTAATTGGAGACCCCGGTGCTTGCCCGGAGCTTTACACCACAATAATTGAGCTCCGAACACCACCAACCATCTAGGGCGCCCAAGAACCCAAGAGGAACAAGCTCAAGGGTACCAAGCACCCAAGAGTAATAAGCTTCTCTACTTGTAACTTCCACGTATCACCGTGGAGAACTCAAACTGATGCACAAAATGCAATGGCAAGGGCACACGGAGTGCCCAAGTCCTTCTCTCTCAAATCCCACCGAACCAACTAATGCTAGGGAGGAAAATGAGAGGAAGAACAAGGAGGAGAACACCAAGAACTCCAAGATCTAGATCCAAGGGGTTCCCCTCACATAGAGGAGAAAGTGATTGGTGGAAATGCGGATCTAGATCTCCTCTCTCTTTTCCCTCAAAAACTAGCAAGAATCCATGGAGGGATTGAGAGTTAGGAAGCTCGAAGAAGGTCAACAATGGGGGGAGAACACGAGATCAAAGGATAAGGTTCATTGGGGAAGAAGACCCCCTTTTATAGGTGGGAAAAAATCCAACCGTTATGCTCACACCCCGCACCGAGCGGTACTACCGCTCCAAAGAGCGGTACTACCGCTAGGGCGGCAGTAGCCCTTTGAAAAACAATGACGAGGAGGCAAAAGTCCAAAAGAACCGTCGGAGCGGTACTACCACATGCCCTCATCGTACTACCGCTAGGTGTAGCGATACTACCGCTAGGGGTAGTGGTACTACTGCTTGCGAGCGGTACTAAAAAAATACATCCGTGCCTACCACAGCTGGACTTGTGACGAGTTTTTGGTCCGGAGCGGAAGTAGCCATGGAAGTAGCCGTGGTAGTACCACACCAAGCGGTAGTACCGCTCCCAAGAGCGGTAGTAAAAAAATTACATCCGCTCCTGTCCGCGGTAGTATCGCTGCAGCCTTTTCAGAACACCAAAACTACCACAACTTCTGCAAACGGACTCCGAATTCGACGAAACCAAGTTTGTTGGAAAGCTAAGGACATGGGATAACACAATCTTGAAAGAAATATCAATAAGAAGCAAATGAGAAAAGGCCCGTAATAAAATGGTGAGAACCCTTCTTCGGATAAGACCGGTAAAACCTCCAACACCGGAAACATCATAGGAGACACATGCGAACTCTGTTTTCGATGAACTCAAGCTTGTCATCAAGATGACCATAAGATCTAAGACTCACAAAGAGAACCAAACAAGAACCAAGAAACATGATGCAAGGATGCAATGGTTTGAGCTCTCTACTAACGATACGATCAAGCTACCAACTTGAGAGCCCCCCTTGATAGTACGGCAAACGATCCTATAACCCGGTCTCCCAGCTACCACCATGAGACCGGTAAAATAGAAAACCTATCAAGGGAAAATCCTTGCCTTGCACATGGTCCACTTGAGCTAGATGATGAAGATCTTAACTCCCTCAAGTTGGACCACCTTTCTTGATTGCGTTGGCTCAATGAAGACTAGATGATTGCTACCCCATACTCCACTATGGGTGAGTCACTCTTCGGTACACCTTCACAAGTCCATTGTCACCAAAATGGACGGCAAGCTACACGCATGATTTCTTCGTGATGCTCCACTTGAACTTGCACAACATAACCTTGATTACGATCACCACTTGATGTCAGCCTTTCCATGTGTTGTATGATATCTTCCTCTTGACGCAAGCCCGTGGACACGTACCTAACCCCACATAGAAGTCTCACATAGACCATGGGTTAGTACACAAAGTGCAATGGACAATTCTTACCATACCATGGGATCACTTGATCCCTCTCGGTACTTCTTTTACGCTTTGTGAGTTGATCAACTTGATTCACTCTTGACTTAGTCTTGATCAACCTTGAATCTTTCCAACTCTCTTCGTTTGGATGATGTCTTGAAGGTAAACATGAATGATCACACAATCTTCTTCTTCAAGACATGCTTGCAATAAGCACAACACTCACATGGCCAATCTTTGGATAATTCCTTAATAGCACCTTGGTCAACACATAAACTCCTTGAAACCAACACATGGACTTCAAGAAAAATGCCTACGTACAAATCCTTCAAATATAACTCAATGCAACCATTAGTCCATAGAGAATGTCATCAATTACCAAAACCACACATGGGGGCACCGCATGTCCTTTAAATCTCCCCCATTTTGGTAATTGATGACAATCACTTTCAAGAGAGTTTATATAAGGAATTATGCATCACCATGCCATGCAACAACCAATAATGCATGCGTAGGAGATGCTTATGCTTAGGAACAAACCAAAGCCAGAAGAGACAACTCTCTAAACTTCTCCACAAAACTCTCTAAAACTTCACTCCCATTGGCATTGATTGCCAAAATGGGCGAAAAGCTTAGAAGGCCAATCTAAATTGTGGTCCTCCATAAATTGTGCATTTGTCAACAAGTGAGTGGAATGCGACACACATATCCAAAGGTAAATACTTGGAGGAACACAAACTATATTGAGGCACAAAGATAGCAAAAGAATGATATGCCACAAAGACATAAAAAATAGAGAAACAAGCAATCAAAAGATACCAATTGAAGAAAGCAAACAAAGGATATCAATTGAACCAACTACACCGAAGATCCTATGAGCCACATGAATAAGGATATTATGATATGAGTAAAGGAGTCTTCTAAAGAAAACTAGAGGAGCTCCCCATGATTTGTGCACACATAAGAATTTTTTGTATTAGGATACCAAGTGCACAAAATAGGATCATAGCTCCCCCAAAATCAATAGAAACTCACAACAAGTGTAAGTGAGCATATAGGAAACAAAGCGTAGCACTTGCAACAACACATGGTTGAGCAACATGTAAAAGAGGCAACTTAAGAATAGGCTCAACCAACATGATGTGTGTGAGTCATGGCAAAGCACTTGAGAAGACTAAAAGAAGGATGAGCATTAAGCATCAACATAGTCTTGGATAAATGAGATACACGGTGCATGACATTCCTTCCCACACTCACCCACTAGCAAATGGGTTCACAAGCTCACTAAGAAGATAACAACAAAGCTTGTGACAACCCATGGTGAACATAGAAAATGAAAGCCTCATCAAGACGAGGGATACCAATTAAGATGGCAAAAGCCTCGTAGAGATAAGCATGAGGAAAATAATCTTCACCACACAAGAGTGCATTAAGATGCAACGAGATAAGACACGCACTCAAGGTAAAAGCTTTCACGGAGCCACCAAAGAAATAACATAAGAAAGACAAGGTGGACGTGAAAGAAAGGATATCATCTAGAGATGTAATTTCTCTCAAGTGTATAAGGTTCTAGGTAGACGAAATCATGATGATATATATCTACAAAGAAGGATGTACACTTGAAATAGTTACAACACAAGGAACAAGATATCCAAAAGGAAGTCATACATATACCAATAAGATATTTGCTTGGAAGCATAGCACATGGCTAGATATGGTCTTATTGTATATAAATGAATTCCTACCATACAACCATCAAGGACATCACAACTAGCAACATGAGATCGTCGTTGAGATGCTTTGAGAAAGGAAACAAGTATCACAAGATGGATTGAATAGCATGCCAAGATGCAACCTACACATGGTCGAATGCAAGAAAATAATGCATGAATAGATACTTGTTACCGAGAAATCATTGGAAGGATGTAGAAGAAACCAATGGAAGGTAGTAGATAGTAGTCCAGACTCCAATAAGCACATGGTGACACCACCTTCCTTGTGAGTGAGCTGAGCATCCAATGCATCCGCAATTGTTCCTAGAACAACAACACAAACAAAATGGTACCCAAACTCATTGGGACCAAAGAGTTAGAAGCACCAATATACATAGGACAAACTCCACATAAATATGTGCATATAGAGAAGGAAATGAATTTCATGCACATCTCATCCAATTTGAGACTTGGTGGAGTTTCCCTATATATTGGGTCAAATAAATAAGGCATGCCACAGAGACTACATGAGGTAAATATGCATGCTCAAGACCTTCAAGAACCGATACCAAATGACAAAGAAAAACCAAGTGAAGCAAAGATACCAAATGAATAAAACATCACTTGGAGGATATCCATAAAAGATACATCAAGGAATGAGATATCCATTGATACACTCAAAATAAAAGATATCAAACTCCCAAAAGAGAGGATGGTTCCAAACAAACCAAGCTCTCTACAAAGTTTCATGATGGCACAAAGTACCAAAACTAAAACAGCTTGCCTTCCACCAACACACACTTGATAAGGATCGCAAGATGAGTATTTTATAGAAAATAGGATAGCTCCCCCAAGACTAGTGCATTATAGAGAATTTGTATTTGAATGCAAAATGCATAAGGTGGGACCACCACTTTCACTATATCTAGAAAACACTAGACAAGATCAAGAAATAAACAAGATCCACAAGTGGTATGGAAGACAAAGGGAGTTGATACATTCCTAGGCAAGAGATAAGGTGAATAAAAGCAAAGGCCAATGTAAAGATGATCAATAATTTCTACCATATATAAGTGAGTACCAATTGTCAAAAGACAAGAAGTATTTGGAAATAATTCCCATTGGTAGATAACAAGGATATCAAACATCATCTTCACACCACACACAAGCAAATTGCAACTTGTAGAGCTAACATGCCACCTAGGAACAAGATAATTTACAATATCAATTCTAGGTGACAATGTATCAAATGTACACATTTTCTAGGCTTGTAATATGCACATAGCATATTACTCCCCCATAATGTGATGCCAATTAAAGATAGACAAGAGGCAATTAAAAGGATCCAACAAGAGATAATTAATGGACTATTTAGAATTTGAATTTCTCTTGAGAATACATACCACATAGCGACTAGATAATCTTGTAATATAAATACTAGATGGTATTAATCATGTACACACATTTATAGGATTGTGAGGTGCACAAAGCACGTCACTCCCCCACAATGGGATATTCCATTAATCTCTCACAAGAGCCAACTAAGATACGAACAAGATGCACAAAGGCTCAACGTATGACACACATGTACATGATGTGCAACCCAACATACACATAAGCAATTTGGAGACACATCATATACAAACACATGCAAGGAACCAAAACCAAAACATGCAAGGGGGCAAGTAACTTTCAATGTAAGCAATTTAAGTACAAGTTACCGCAAGGAGGCACATTGGATATAAGATATAAACTTGATAATTCAATTGACTTGGCTTGAGACAATAAGAGTGATGAAGTTCCCTTTATTCTTCATAATGTAGCCAAGTCTCCAATGCCCTCCAACAACACCTATTGATAAAGTTTGAGCTAGTTGGTCCCCAACCAAGTTGGGTCTTAAGAGGTTAGTCACAATAGGCTTGGCTACCCAAATGGTTCTTTTCTTGACACCACTTTGAGTACCAACAAATTTAGCAAACACATTGCCAAACTTATCCTTCCCAAGAGAATAGATATCATCAATAATAATTGGGTTGGATAAGTTACCACTAGTGCATGAGGAAGCAAGGTGAACTTTCTCATGACATAGGTAGCAACGTCTACTCTTCACTACCTTCTCACTTGATTTCTCAACTTGAGAAGCATTAGCTTGAGGTTTATTCGGAAGAGGCATTTCTTCAACTTGAGGTTGAGAATGAGAGTGAACTTGTCGTCGCTTCCCTTGTTGCTTGTCACTAATGGCCTTCTTCTTCAAAGGGCAAGATCTAACATGATGCCCTTCAATTTTGCACTTGAAGCAAATGATCTTGGCCTAATTCTTGACTTGTTTTTGGCCCTTCTTGTTGTTGCTCTTGGACGTCTTCTTCTTGTTGGAGTTGAATCCAAGTCCACCTTTGTCATTGGGGGATTTTTGTACACTCAAGATATTGTTGAGTGTGGCCTTCCCTTCATGACACTTTTCCAAATCTTTCTTCAAAGAGGTGACTTGGGCCTTGAGCTCCTTGATTTCCTCTACATGGTTAGTCTCAACACAAGCACTAGAGGAAATAAAAGCTTCATCATTAGAGCAACAAGGCAAGGAAAGCAATTCATCACAAGATGTTCCAATGTTGTGAGTAGATGAATTACAAGGACTAGCAGATGGCAAAATAGCATTTTGACTAGAAGTAGTGCTAGTATCCACATGAGGCTCACTAGATGTTACCTTAGCAATCATGGCCCCATGAGCTATCTTTAGCACATTATGGGATACTAGAAGATCATCATGAGAGCTTGAGAGATTCACATGATTTTCTTCCAACATCCCATAATTGCTAGATAGCAACTCAAGTTGAGCCCTTAGCTCAACATTCTCCTTCAATATGGATGTTTCACAAGAGATAGAGTTAGTAGCACAAGAATCACCATTAACAACAAGAGGAGAAGACAACTTGGAAAGCTCTTTTGAATACGAAGCTTCAAGTTGAGCATGAGACTCGGTGAGTTTGATGAGCTCACCTTAATGACCCTTGAGCCATTTTCGAGGTGCTCAAAATCCTCAATGAGTCTAGCATGAGCAACTTAAAGCTTAGCATTTTTAGTTTTAAAAACATAGTCCACCTGAAGAGCTCTATCATGAGATTCCTTCACTCTAGATAATTCTAGAGCAAAAGTCTCCTCAAGAGATTTCTTGATGGTTTGTTCAAGTTCAAGAGCTTGGGAGAGGTCCGCAATCTCATTAGCATAATCACGCTCATGACCTTCCATTTTGTCAATGGTGACCTCATGCTCCTCAAGATGAGATTCCAACTCATCATTATATTTCTTGCCCTCAATAACAATAGACATGATTTCCATGAAGTTGGAACGAGCAATTTTATTCTTATGAAGAGCTTTAAAAATCCTTTCCCCCTTAATTTTTAAGGAGGCAACATTATCATTCTCTTCATCACTATCAACATCATCATCATCACTCTTGTCATCAACAATATCATCACAAGATATGTTGGGATTCAAAGTGGGAGATACCTTTGAAGCCTTATCCATAAGGCAAAACGCAATCGATGATGATGTAGGATCCCTTGAGGCACCATTCAAGACCACATCTTGTTCCATGGGGTGTTGGGTTTCCTCTACATTGTTAGCACAACAATTCAAGGAAATAGATGCATTTTTATCATGGCAACAAGACATAGAAAGCATATCATCATGAGATTTAGTAAAGCAATTTCTACATAATATGCAAGGACTATCAACACAAGCATGTGAAACATTTAGAGAGATCGAAGTGTTGAATTCCAAAGATGGAGCATGCAATAAGATAGTGATGAGGAATCATCAACGATAAGCACACTATCATCATTGCAATGAACACCACTACTCACCATAACATTACCTTGTGGAAATCCACATGTAGGTGAAGTAAGAAAGCAACACGGCCAGAGGTGGAGGGAGAACAATCATCCCCACAAAACTTGGACACGTCATATTTATCTTGAAGCCTTGTCCACAACTCATGAGTGTCCCGAAACGGCATGAGTTGAAAAATAACTACATTGCTCAAAGCATAA
Source organism: Triticum dicoccoides (assembly GCF_002162155.2). NCBI lineage: Eukaryota > Viridiplantae > Streptophyta > Magnoliopsida > Poales > Poaceae > Triticum > Triticum dicoccoides. Next base: position 433,239,292 of record NC_041390.1, read on the forward strand.
AAAAGCACATTAGAAGCTTTAGCATTGAGATAAGAGTTTTTCTCATCCTCTAAAGATAATCTTTGGGGATCCATTGGAGGAGAAAAACCCATATCTACAATTCGCTCTAAATTTGGGTCCATGACCCTAAAGAGATTAAGCATGCGAATTACCCAAACATCAAAATTTGTGCCATTGAAACTAAGAGTGTCAGAGAATCCTAAACCCCTAGTAGACATCCTTACTCTCTAGGCGGTTAAGCCCTATAAAGAGAGACGAGGCTCTGATACCAGTTGAAAGATCGTGGATGTCGCCTAGAGGGGGGGTGAATAGGTGCTTTAAAATAATTACGGTTGAGGCTTGAACAAATGCGGAATAAACCTAGCAGTTAATTTGTCAAGCACAAAACCTACAACAACTAGGCTCACCTATGTGCACCAACAACTTATGCTAATCAAGAAAAACTACTTAGGTGATAGCAAGATATATGACAAGAAACAATATGGCTATCACAAAGTAAAGTGCATAAGTAAAGGGCTTGGGTAAGAGATAACCGAGGCACGCGGAGACGACGATGTATCCCGAAGTTCACACCCTTGCGGATGCTAATCTCCATTTGGAGCGGTGTGGAGGCACAATGCTCCCCAAGAAGCCACTAGGGCCACCGTAATCTCCTCACACCCTCGCATAATGCAAGATGTCGTGATTCCACTAAGGGACCCTTGAGGGCGGTCACCGAACCCGTACAAATGGCAACCCTTGGGGGTGGTCACCGAAACCGTACACTTTGGCAACCCTTGGGGGCGGTCACCGGTACCCGTCAAATTGCTTGGGGCGATCTCCACAACCTAATTGGAGACCCCGATGCTTGCCCGGAGCTTTACACCATAATGATTGAGCTCCGAACACCACCAACCGTCTAGGGCGCCCAAGCACCCAAGAGGAACAAGCTCAAGGGTACCAAGCACCCAAGAGTAATAAGCTTCTCAACTTGTAGCTTCCACGTATCACCGTGGAGAACTCAAACCGATGCACAAAATGCAATGGCAAGGGCACACGGAGTGCCCAAGTCCTTCTCTCTCAAATCCCACCGAACCAACTAATGCTAGGGAGGAAAATGAGAGGAAGAACAAGAAGGAGAACACCAAGAACTCCAAGATCTAGATCCAAGGGGTTCCCCTCACATAGAGGAGAAAGTGATTGGTGGAAATATGGATCTAGATCTCCTCTCTCTTTTCCCTCAAAAACTAGCAAGAATCCATGGAGGGATTGAGAGTTAGCAAGCTTGAAGAAGGTCAACAATGGGGGAAGAACACGAGCTCAAAGGATAAGGTTCATTTGGGAAGAAGACCCCCTTTTATAGGTGGGGGAAAATCCAACCGTTATGCTCACACCCCGCACCGAGCGGTACTACCGCTCCAAGGAGCGGTACTACCGCTAGGGCGGTAGTAGCCCTTTGAAAAACAACGACGAGGAGGCAAAAGGCCAGAAGAACCGTCGGAGCGGTACTATTGCATGCCCTCATCGTACTACCGCTAGGTGTAGCGGTACTACCGCTAGGGGTAGCGGTACTACTGCTTGCGAGCGGTACTAAAAAATACATCCGTGCCTACCACCGCTGGACTTGTGACGAGTTTTTGGTCCGGAGCGGAAGTAGCCATGGAAGTAGCCGCGGTAGTACCGCACCAAGCGGTAGTACCGCTCCCAAGAGCGGTAGTAAAAAATTACATCCACTCCTGTTCGCGGTAGTACCGCTGCAGCCTTTTCAAAACACCAAAACTACCACAACTTCTACAAACGGACTCTGAATTCGACGAAACCAAGTTTGTTGGAAAGCAAAGGACATGGGCTAACACAATATTGAAAGAAATATCAATAAGAAGCAAATGAGAAAAGACCCATAAGAAAATGGTGAGAACCCTTCCTCGGATAAGACCGGTAAAACCTCCAACACCGAAAACATCATAGAAGACACATGCGAACTCCGTTTTTGATGAACTCAAGCTTGTCATCAAGATGACCATAAGATCTAAGACTCACAAAGAGAACCAAACAAGAACCAAGAAACATGATGCAAGGATGCAATGGTTTGAGCTCTCTACTAACGATACGATCAAGCTACCAACTTGAGAGCCCCCCTTGATAGTACGGCAAACAATCCTATAACCCGGTCTCCCAACTACCACCATGAGACCGGTAAAATAGAAAACCTATCAAGGGAAAACCTTTGCCTTGCATATGGTCCACTTGAGCTAGATGATGACGATCTGGACTCCCTCAAGTTGGACCACCTTTCTTGATTGCGTTGGCTCGATGAAGACTAGATGATTGCTCCCCCATACTCCACTATGGGTGAGTCACTCTTCGGTACACCTTCACAAGTCCATTGTCACCACAATGGACGGAAAGCTACATGCATGATTTCTTCATGATGCTCCACTTGAACTTGCACAACACAACCTTGATTACGATCACCACTTGATGTCATCCTTTCCATGGGTTGTATGATATCTTCCTCTTGACGCAAGCCCGTGGACACATACATAACCCCACATAGAACTCTCACATAGACCATGGGTTAGTACACAAAGTGCAATGGACAATGCTTACCATACCATGGGATCACTTGATCCCTCTCGGTACATCCTTTACGCTTTGCCAGTTGATCAACTTGATTCACTCTTGACTTAGTCTTGATCAACCTTGAATCTTTCCAACTCTCTTTGTTTGGATGATGTCTTGAAGGTAAACATGAATGGTCACACAATCTTCTTCTTCTTCAAGACATGCTTGCAATAAGCACAACACTCACATGACCAATCTTTGGATAATTCCTTAATAGCACCTTGGTCAACACATAAACTCCTTGAAACCAACACATGGACTTCAAGAAATGCCTATGGACAAATCCTTCAAATATAACTCAATGCAACCATTAGTCCATAGAGAATGTCATCAATTACCAAAACCACACATGGGGGCACCGCATGTCCTTTCACACGCGGTGTCATAACAGTCAATGGGAACACTGAACACTCCCTCCGTACCGAGGAGCACACCACGGCCCTGGCAGCGGAAGTACAGAGCGGCCTTATCAAGCAGAATTTTAATTCAGCGGGCAAGCTCCCGGACATTGTCAAACGAGTCCGGACTACTCCGTAGCTTGACAGTCCAGCTCGTCAGGAGTTCGACTAGCAATTCGGCCTCCGTCTCAATCCCGACCAAATGGCGGCGTATGTACCACGCATACATAACTACGCACTCAAAATACCATGGGAATAGACGGAGGCATAACTCAATTGTGGTCCATATTACGGCTCGACCTACCCCGGACACACATACTTGCCCTTTTCTTTTTTTCCTTTTCTTTTCCACAGGCCCCTCACGACGGCCTGATCATCGATCCTTTCGAAGGATGGATATACCAAGGCGGCAAGCAGCATAGACATGTGGGGGGATCTCTATGTGGTCTTCCTGACGATCACTCTACCTATTGTCAGGACCCGTACGCAGTTCCCCCTTGGTCTCGGCATGTTAAATAGCCATGTTGCTTATCACACTATTTGTACAAATATGCTTTGACGTATTAATCAATTTATAATGGAAACAGTTTGCGGCCCAACTTATGTGGCACTGGCTTACTACTTCATTTTATATCGCTATTCTTATCGATTTCACCCGTACACTTTGGTACACTTTAATTCGCCAGGGGCTTCATTGCGCCCCATACTACGGAAACAAAGTCCAAACACTTTTACAGTATAGTTCGGCACCCCGAATTTAGCATTATATGCATCAACTCTGAATCATGTCTTTGGTCAATAGTTGGGTTGCCCGGCTCATGTGCTTGCTACCTTACGTTCCATCCTATCGGCTAGGGTAGTAAAGGGAGAACTACTGCGATTGTGTTTCTGGTTCATCCGGGTAAACACCTCGGTAGAGAAAGCCAAAAACTGACTGTCATAATACGGCGAGAGCTGGTCAGCTATTCGGAGGTTAAAATCTCTTGCGATTTTTTCCCGCATTATGCGACGGATCGGCCTCCACCCGATGAGGTGTCTACAGCACCCTAGTCCGGATTAACAAATACTAACTAGGGGCTGCGCCTACATTTCTATTATCAAACTCCTATGGCTAAGTGAGGGTGATAAAGCCATATAGTCTGATTGCCTGGTTTGTTGCGCTAAACTCCTCCTTCAAGGACCAAACTGATGGATCAAGAGTGTTTAGGTTCCAACCTGAACACTCCCGTACTACCTACGTGGGGGCTGAAGCCGACGATTGGCCAACTCTCAGATTTAATAAAACGACCGCACACGAGGCAAAATTTTAAACAAACAAGAAGCATTACATTACATATCAGCTTTGTTTCATAATACAGGACGAGATAACATGAATGTCTTCATTCAAAGATAATGTCTTTTGCGCACTGCCCTCTACAATGCAGGATTGATCCCTTTAGGACATCATCAAAATACCGCTCAGGCGTGTGGTGCTCCTTGCCCGCGGGAGGTCCCTTGGTCACGAGCTTGACGGCGTCCATCTTCGCCCACTGCACCTTGACACGGGCGAAGGCCATCCGCGCACCTTCGATGCAGACCGACCGCTTGATGGCATCAAGCCGAGGGCAGACATCGACCAGTCGCTTCACGAGCCTAAAGCAGCTGCTGGGTATGGTTTCAGCAGGCCACAGGCGGATTATCAAGTCCTTCATGGCCGATTCGGCCACCCTATGCAGTTCGGTCAGCTGTTTCAGCTAATCGCTAAAGGGCACCAGATGCTTGATACGTCCATTTTGCATCATGCTTTTATATCGATATTTATTACATTATGGGTTGTTATTACACATTATGTCACAATACTTATGCCTATTCTCTCTTATTTTACAAGGTTTACATGAAGAGGGAGAATGCCGGCAGCTGGGATTCTGGGCTGGAAAAGGAGCCAATATTAGAGTCCTATTCTGCACGGCTCCAAAAGTCCTGAAACTTCACGGAAGTTATTTCCAGAATATATAAAAAATAATGAGCGAAGAAAGTTCCATAGGGGGCCCACACCTTGTCCACGAGGGTGGGGGCGCGCCCCCCTGCCTCGTGGGCCCCCTGGTGGCCCTCCGATGCCCATCTTTGGCTATATGGAGTCTTTCGTCGAGGAAAAATCATAAGCAAGCTTTGGGGAAGAAACTCCGCCGCCACGAGGCGGAACCTTGGCGGAACCAATCTAGGGCTCCGGCAGAGCTGTTCTGCCGAGGAAACTTTCCTCCGGGAGGGGGAAATCATCACCATTGTCATCACCAACAATCCTCTCATCGGGAGGGGGTCAATCTCCATCAACATCTTCATCAGCACCATCTCATCTCAAACCCTAGTTCATCTCTCGTATCCAATCTTTGTATCCAAACCTCAGATTGGTACCTGTAGGTTGCTAGTAGTGTTGATTATTCCTTGTAGTTGATGCTAGTTGGTTTACTTGGTGGAAGATTATATGTTCAGATCCATTATGCATATTAATACCCCTCTGATTATGAACATGAATATGCTTTGTGAGTAGTTATGTTTGTTCCTGAGGACATGGGAGAAGTCTTGCTATAAGTAGTCATGTGAATTTGGTATTCGTTCGATATTTTGATCAGATGTATGTTGTCATCCCTCTAGTGGTGTCACGTGAACGTTAACTACATGATACTTCACCATTGTTTAGGCCTAGAGGGAGGCATTGGGAAGTAATAAAGTAGATGATGGGTTTCTAGAGTGACAGAAGCTTAAACCCTAGTTTATGTGCTGCTTCGTAAGGGGCTGATTTGGATCCATATGTTTCATGCTATGGTTAGTGAGGGAGTCCTGGATTAGGGGGTCTCCGGACAGCCGGACTATATCCTTTGGCCGGACTGTTGGACTATGAAGATACAAGATTGAAGACTTCGTCTCATGTCCGGATGGGACTCTACTTGGCGTGGAAGGCAAGCTAGGCAATACGGATATGTGTATCTCCTCCTTTGTAACCAACCTTGTGTAACCCTAGCCCTTTCCGATGTCTATATAAACTGGAGGGTTTTAGTCCGTAGGATAACATACAATCATACCATACCATAGGCCTTCTGATCTCGTGGTAGATCTACTCTTGTACTACCCATATCATCAATATTAATCAAGCAGGATGTAGGGTTTTACCTCCATCAAGAGGGCCCGAACCTGGGTAAAACATCGTGTCTCCTGCCTCCTGTTACCATCCGCCTAGACGCACAGTTCGGGACCCCCTACCCGAGATCCACCGGTTTTGACACCAACATTGGTGCTTTCATTGAGAGTTCCTCTGTGTCGTCGCCGTTAGGCTTGATGGCTCCTACGATCATCGATAGCGATGCAGTCCAGGGTGAGACTTTTCTCCCCGGATAGATCTTTGTATCTGGCGGCTCCGCACTGCGGGCCAACTCGCTTGGCCATCTAGAGCAGATCGAGAGTTACGCCCCTAGTCATCAGATCAGGTTCGGAAGCTTAAACCACACGGCCGATATCCGCGGAGACTTGATCTTCGAAGGATTCGAGCCCCTGCCTTGTGCACCACATAGTCATGATGAGTACGATTTAGCTCTACCATTGGACAGTGCTCAGGAGATCGCACCGGCAACTGCCCTGAACCTCAATTCGGAGCCAATCGCGCCACCCATGGACGGGCGGATAGACCCCGCCACGGAGGCTGTATCATCAGCGGCGATTGAGCCGAACATCGACCTTACCCTTCACGAGAGCTGTGTTGTTAAACTGCCGGATACTTCTCCGGTCACGGACTCTGAACCGCCTGTGCCCATTCCTATGGAATCCAGTTGGGCGCCAATCATGGAGTTTACCTCCGCGGATATCTTTCAGCACTCGCCCTTCAGCGACATACTGAATTCATTAAAGTCTCTCTCCTTGTCAGGAGAGTCCTGGCCGAACTATGTCCGGCAGGATTGGGATGCGGACGACGAAGAAATTCGCCGCCCACCCACCACCCACTTAGTAGCCACTGTCGATGACTTAATCGACATGCTCGACTCCGCCTCCGAAGACATCGACGGTATGGACGGCGATGCAGGAGATGAACAGGAACCACTGCCCACAGGGCACTGGACGCCCACTTCACCACATGACGTATACATGGTGGACACACCAAATGAAAACGACGACAAGGAACAGACTGCTCCAAAGTGGCGGCGTAAGCGCTGCTCCAAATACCGCCTCGGCAGAAACAACAATCATATAGACCCAGCGTTAGAGCAGGATGAACCATCGTTGGACCACGGAAACACGGAGAATCAAACCGAACAACCCGACTCTGTCAAAGATAATAGTCCGGATGACATCACACTGGACAGACACCCGGAGCAACAGAATGCCCATCAAAGGCCTGTTGCCACCGCGAGGAGTCTAAAAAGAAGAAGCAAAGGCTCAAGGCTGCGCAAGACACACTCCAAATTAGATGGAGTGAAGTACTCAACACAGTAGCGAAGTACGGCGGTAATCGCCACACCAAGAGCTACCCGAAACGGAAGTTGCTACCTGAATTCGATGAGGAGGCCTTAGATCCCCCGCAACCAAAAATTAAAACAGCCATCTGGCCGGATAGACGACCTCACGGCCAACATAAAGCGGCAAATGACGCCGCACATAAGCCAATACGCGATCTACGCGAGGGCTCGCATCAAAAGGACGGTGCAACCAGATCCATCTATGGACCATGCAAGCGCGCTCCAGCATACGATGCAACACAACAAACATCCTAACACTACGGTACACCCAGATACAGGGGTGCTGCACACCCCCTATGTTTCACCGATGAGGTGTTGGACCATGAATTTCCAGAGGGATTCAAACCCGTAAACATAGAGGCATACGACGGAACAACAGACCCTGGGATCTGGATTGAGGACTATATCCTCCATATCCATATGGCTCGAGGAGATGATCTCCACGCCATAAAGTATTTACCCCTCAAACTCAAAGGGCCTGCTCGGCACTGGCTTAAAAGCCTCTCCGAAAGCTCCATTGGGAGCTGGGAAGAGCTCGAAGATGCTTTTTGGGCAAATTTTCAAGGGACTTATGTCCGACCTCCGGACGCGGACGATTTGAGTCATATAACTCAATAGCCCAGAGAGTCAGCCCGAAAGCTTTGGAATAGGTTTCTTACTAAAAAGAACCAAATAGTCGACTGTCCGGACGCCGAAGCCTTGGCAGCTTTAAACATAGCATCCGCGACGAATGGCTTGCCAGACACCTCGGCCAAGAAAAGCCAAGAACAATGGCAGCATTAACAAGTCTCATGACCCACTTTTGCGCGGGTGAGGATAGCTGGCTAGCCAGATGCAGCACCAGCGACCCCAGTACATTCAAAGTTAGAGATGGAAACGGGAAATCACGGCGCAGCAAAAATAATAAGCGCCGGAATAAAGAAGACAACCCGAAGAGCACGGCGGTAAACGTCGGATTCACAAGGTCTCGGCCAGGTCAGCAAAAGCCGCCCTCTAAAGGCAGCAGAGACGAACTGTCCAGCCTAAACCAAATTCTGGACCAAATATGTCAGATCCATAGTACCCCTGGTAAACCCGCTAATCATACCCATAGAGAATGTTGGGTCTTCAAGCAGTCCGGCAAGCTCAACGCCGTACACAAGGGGGAGGATACACCAAGCGAAGACGAGGATGAGCCTCTCAAGCAAGACACTCGGGAACAAAAGAAATTTCCACAAGAAGTCAAAATAGTAAACGTGTTACACGTGATCAAGGGGAGAAACAAAGCGGCACTCCCAGAGAAATATGCCCAAGGGCCTATCACCACAGAGTCCTGACACTGGTCGTCTCAACCGATCACTTTCAACCATCGGGATTACTCAGCAAGTATCCGACGCGAAGGATGGGCTGCCTTGGTATTAGACCCAATAATTGACGGATATCACTTCACACGAGTCCTGATGGACGGTGGCAGTAGTCTAAACCTGATATATCAGGACACAATCCGCAAAATGGGGATAGACCCAACGAAAATTTTCCACAACAATACTACCTTTAAAGGAGTAACGCCAAGCCCAGGGGCTCATTGCACGGGCTCCCTGCTACTAGAGTTTATATTCGGCTTCCCCGATAACTTCCGTAGCGAAAATTTAACCTTCCACATTGCTCCGTTCCAAAGTGGCTATCAAGCACTACTTGGACGCGAAGCTTTCACTCGCTTTAATGCAATACCGCATTACGCTTCCCTCATGCTTAAGATGCCCGGTCCACGTGGCATCAATACAGTGAATGGAAATATTGAGCGATCTTTGCGCGCCGAAGAGAGTGCGACTGCCTTGGCAGCCGCACACTAAAAACGGCCTCACCAACTAAAGCATTTGATAGGTTGTCAAGACCACGGACATGGTTAGACGAGTCTGGAACAGCTATATGTAATTCATACAGGTTTGACGGCCACACCCCTATTACAAATACAAGGGGCTCAACGCGCGCAGACAAGTGGCAATTTTTACTCGTCTTGAATTATACATGGTTTCTTTCAGCCTACCTTTTTGCACGACAACTTTTCACCTAAGTTCCTCTCTTTTATAGATGACCATCATGCTACACCCGTCCAGGATACGGCACAACGGAGACACAGGCGCAGACGTGCAGCAGGGACCCGTTCCAAGGATTCTTTTTAGATTAAGACCCTGCGTAAACCTTTCTTACTGTCTCTTGTTGATACACATCCCTCGGATTCTTAGTACTATTGAGAAGGATGTTGGCATCTTGGCATGTGGGCACGTTAGAATTATGCACGTACCTGGACACCAGGGGCTTCTTACAAAGGGCGCTGTTTAGGCCTGGTTTATACCATAAAGACCGAATACCTTAGGGAGTGTTCAGCGTCGCGAGTTTGGCCTTATATGCATCAGCTCCGAATCATGTCTTTGGTCAAATGTTGGGTTTGCTCGGCTCCTATGTTTTGCTGCCTTACGTTCCTCTCTATCGGCTAAGGTGGTACCAGGAGAACTACTGCGATTGTGCCGCGGGTCATCCGGACGAGCACCTCAGTAGAGAAAGCCGAAAACTGACTGTCATGATATAGCGCGAGACTGGTCAACCACTCGATGACCTATCAGAATGTTATAATTCCTCCGCCTTAACGAAGGGTCGTTTCCCGGTCAGGCATGTATGCACCCCGAATTCGGGAGAGTGCGGAGCCACCAGGGGCTATATAGTAGCCCCACCGTCAAACTCCTATGGCTAAGTGAAAGTGTTAAAGCATTATAGTCCAGTTGCCACGTTCGCTGCGCTATCACCTCCTTAATAGGACCAAGACGTTGGGTTAAGTGTGAACACGCGTCTTCTGCGAACACCTCTGCATTATATGCGTGGGGGTTGAAGCCGACAACTGCAATCTTTCAGGTTATATACATATATATACGTAAACGACCGCACAGGAGGCATCATATTACTTTCAGGCAAAAGTATAAATACAACCTCAATAAATTTCATAAACATTGCTTTTACAATGGGAATACATGTCACTCAAACATAATATTCTTCGAGCACTGGGCCTCTATCAAACGAGCACCCTCAGGAACTTCCTCAAAATAGTGCTCGGCGGCCACTCGGCCTATGGCCGAACCCTGCGCCGCAACAGTGGTAGCATCCATCTCTGCCCAGTATGCTTTGACACGGGCAAGGGCCATCCACGAGCCCTCTATGCACGCCGACCTCTTCATCGCATTGATGCGCGGCACCGCACCAAGGAACTGCTGCACCAGGCTAAAATAGTTGTTTGACTTCGGCCTTTCCGGCCACAGCTGATCCACGACAGACCTCATGGCGAGTCCGGACAACCTATTGAGTTCGGCCCATTCGGCCAACTGATTAGTCAATGGAAGCGGACGCTCTAGAACGTTAAACTGCGACCAGAACAGCTTGTCAACTTCACGATCTGTTTGATCTCGGAAGTATTCGGCCGCATCGACAGCGCTCACCGCCAAGTCCATATATGCGTCTGCCAAACTCCACAGCCGATCCAGAGGGGCATACCGCGGATCTCTGAACTTCCTTCGCAGCATAAAGGGCTTCCTAGCCGCAATATCCCCGACTTCATGCAGCTCTTCCTTCCTCGCTCTCATGGCAGAGCGGATGTCTTTGGTTGCCATTGTGGCATTTTCAAGGTCCGTCGCCTTCGCTTGGTTTTCTTCTTCAAGGAACTGGCAACGATCGGCCGTGTCTTTTAACTTTACAGCCATTTTGGCCATCTTCTTTTTGGTCTCTCCATGCACGGCCTTCTCGGCTATTAAGTCTTCAGCCGCCTTTAAAGCAGCCGCATTACTAATTCTTGCTTGTTTGTTGGCTCGGGCAAGTTCCGCCCGAAGGGTCTCCACGGCGGCAGCTCCATCTGCAGTCACAACATATTAAAGATACTGGCGTTACGCTGCTCTTACTATGTGACATTCACCAAAAAATATTACTTACCCTATGCCTTGTCAAGCCGCTTGTTAACAAGCTCGATGTCGGCACCTGCCGCATCCAGTTGCCGCTTGAGTTCGGCAAACTCATTAGTCCGGCTAGCCACCGGAGCTTCCATCACCTGCACATCAAGTGGTATGGTTATTACCTGGGACTACGATCCTCTGTTCGCCACCATTCTCGACGACAACCAGAGTCTTAGGGGCTACTATCTACACAGGGCACACCTAAAAATGTGCGATACTATCAAAAAGTATATCATTTCACGTACCCCAAAGCCCGTTAGTAGACTCATAAAGGCTTCATGCAATCCGCTTTCGGCGGACAAAATTCTTTTCATCATCGTACCCATCAACGTACGGTGTTCTTCTGAGATGGCCGCTCGCTCCAACAGCTCCCTCAGTACGTCCGACCGCATACCATACGGTGCCAGACTCTTTTGTTTGCTCTCTTCAAGAGCCGGACGCTGGGGACTTCGGGTGACTATAGGATTATCTTCTGGCCTCACCGGATCCGGAGAGGCCCTCCGTGACGACACTTCAAGGTCGCACGCTTCTTGAGCGGGGGAGTCCGGGGGAGGCGTTTCGCTCTCCATCATCTCCGGAAGAAGATCCCCCGAAGACGAGCTCTGCTGAGAAGGGCTAAGATCCGAACTGCAAGATAAACGCTTTGGTTATTTTCCTTAGAGGTAAGGTAGTATATCTCCACTATTAAAGTACTTTTTGATTACTTATAGCTCGTTGGAGGGCTGACGCTCGTGTGGACTTTCTGAGGCAAGAGCACCCTCCAAGGCAGGACCCTCTGGTGAAGATTTCTTCTCCCGTTTGGAAGCCTTGGCTTCCGAATCTTCAGAGGCAGTCCTCTTCCTTCCCCGAAGCGAGAGAAGGTCGGATTCTTCTCCTTGGTTATCCTCCTTCACGGAGGCACTCATTCCCTCGGTTGGAATTGGTAGTGATGGGGTCCCGCTTTCGCCCTCAGTATTCCCCCCTTTATCTTCCTTTGAGGGCTCCGGGCAAGGTGCTAGCTCGAGCATCTTTTCCAGTACCAGATTTTCCAAACCCTCGGGAAGGGGGGCCGAACACTGAATCATCTTCGCCTTTGTTAGCCAGTCCTTATCAAAGAGCAATTTCTCAGAATCACGTCATGATAAATGAAAGACGGCGTGTTCGGCTAAAGGATTACTTACTTGTTCGGCGGTGCGGTTGCTGCTCAGGCCCACGTCCTCGGTAGTATCCGGACACTCTATTTGGGGTCCGAAGAATGATTTATACTTCTCCTCGTGTGTCAGGCCGAGGAAATTCTGAATGGTGCGCGGTCCTTCTGGGTTGAACTCCCACATGCGGAGGGGCCGGCGTTTGCAAGGCTGGACTCGACGAACCAGCATGACTTGCACCACCATAACCAGACTGAAATCTCCTTTGAAGAGATCTTGAATGCGGCTCTATAGTATAGGCACGTCCTTGGTTGGACCCCAGCTCAGCCCTTTGCTAATCCATGACATCAGTTGTGGTGGAGGGCCCGAGCGGAAAGCAGGGGCAGCCGCCCACTTGGCACTTCTGGGAGCTGTGATGTAATACCACTCCCGTTGCCATAATCCGGACACCTCTGGAAAGGAACCCTTTGGCCATGGAGCTCTAGCAATCTTGCTTATTAATGCGCCTCCGCACGCTACATGCTGCCCTTCGACCGTCTTCGGCTTCACGTTGAAGGTCTTGAGCCACAGGCCGAAGTGAGGGGTAATGCGGAGGAAGGCCTCACATACGACAATAAATGCCGAGATGTGGAGAAAGGAGTCCGGGGCTAGATCATGGAAATCTAGCCCGTAATAGAACATCAAACCCCTTATGAAGGGACCTAGAGCGAGGCCTAGACCTCGGAGGAAGTGGGAGATGAACACGAAATCTTCGTTGGGTTCAGGAGTATGGACGACCTGCCCTCGGGCAGGCAGCCGATGCGAAACCTCGGCGGTCAGGTATCTGGCCTCCCTCAACTTCTTGATATCCTCTTCCGTAACGGAGGAGGGCATCCATCGGCCTTGAAGGCTGGATCCGGACATGATTGAAGATCCGGAGCACCTGACCTGGGCTTTGGGTGTTAGAACTCGAGGTGGGGGAAGGATTTGATTGAGCACGGGAGGGAAAAAAGTAAAAGCCTTGTCCCTTTATAAAGAGGGTGAATATCAAGCGTCCTCTCCTTAGCCGTTTGGGACTTCCCTATAATCTAGGACTCCCAGACACGGTTGGGTTACCCACGACCGTATTGATGAGAATCCCGTAATTAGGGGAACATGATCTCCGCTTTGACAAGACGTGTCAAGAAACCGCCTCGCGTTATGTGTGGAGCTGGTTGAAGAAAAACGGTTCGGATAAGCACCGAGCCATGGCATGATGTCTTGTTGCCAAAACGTGCCAGCAGATTAAGATTTGTGGAAATATTATTCTCTCTACGGTGGTATGTGGAACTTATTTTGCAGGGTCGGACACTATCCTTGTATTCAAATTCTTCTGTGATGTGTTCGGAGGAGGAACCCGCCTTGCAATGCTGAAGACAACACTGCGCGCTGGACTCATCGTCATTGAAGCCTGGTTCAGGGGCTACTGAGGGAGTCCTGGATTAGGGGGTCTCCGGACAGCCGGACTATATCCTTTGGCCGGACTGTTGGACTATGAAGATACAAGATTGAAGACTTTGTCTCGTGTCCGGATGGGACTCTACTTGGCGTGGAAGGCAAGCTGGGCAATACAGATATGTGTATCTCCTCCTTTGTAACCGACCTTGTGTAACCCTAGCCCTTTCCGGTGTCTATATAAACCGGAGGGTTTTAGTCCGTAGGACAACATACAATCATACCATAGGCTAGCTTCTAGGGTTTAGCCTCTCTTATCTCGTGGTAGATCTAGTCTTGTACTACCCATATCATCAATATTAATCAAGAAGGACGTAGGGTTTTACCTCCATCAAGAGGGCCCGAACCTGGGTAAAACATCGTGTCCCCTGCCTCCTGTTACCATCCGCCTAGACGCACAGTTCGGGACCCCCTACACGAGATCCGCCAGTTTTGACACCGACAGTTAGGTTTACCTTAATACTTCCGTTGTAGTTGGGGATGCTTGCACTGGGGGTTAATCATAAGTGGGATGCTTGTCCAAGTAAGGACAGTACCCAAGCACCGGTCCACCCACATATCAAATTATCAAAGTACCGAACGCGAATCATATGAGCATGATGAAAACTAGCTTGACGATAATTCCCATGTGTCCTCGGGAGCGCTTTACTTCATATAAGAGTTTGTCCAGGCTTGTCCTTTGCTACAAAAAGGATTGGGCCATCTTGCTGCACCTTATTTACTTCTATTACTCGCTACTCGTTACAAATTACCTTATCACAAAACTATCTGTTACCGATAATTTCAGTGCTTGCAGATAATACCTTACTGAAAACTGCTTATCATTTCCTTCTGCTCCTCTTTGGGTTCGACACTCTTACTTATCGAAAAGGCTATGATAGATCCCCTACACTTATGGGTCATCAAGACTCTTTTCTGGTGCCGTTGCTGGGGAGTGAAGTGCCTTTGGTAGGTGGAATTTGGTAATGAAAAATTTATACAGTGTGCTGAAATTTACTGTCACTTGTTACTATGGAACATAATCCTTTGAGGGGCTTGTCCGGCGTATCTTCACCCCGACCAGTAATGCAAAGAGTTGCTCCTCAACCTACTGAACCCACTGAAAATGTTTACTTTGAAATTCCTTCGGGTATGATAGAGAAACTGCTCGCTAATCCTTTCACAGGTGATGGAACATTACATCCTGATTTGCACCTAATCTATGTGGATGAAGTTTGTGGATTATTTAAGCTTGCAGGTATGCCCGATGATGTTATCAAGAAGGTCTTCCCTTTATCTTTGAAGGGAGAGGCATTGACATGGTATAGGCTATGTGATGATATGGGATCACGGGACTACAAGCGATTGAAATTGGAATTTCATCAGAAGTTTTATCCTATGCATCTTGTTCATCGTGATCGTAATTATATATATAATTTTTGGCCTTGCGAAGGAAAAAGCATCGCTAAATCTTGGAGGAGGCTTAAGTCAATGTTATATTCATGCCCCAATCATGAGCT
Organism: Triticum dicoccoides; assembly: GCF_002162155.2. Taxonomy (NCBI): domain Eukaryota; kingdom Viridiplantae; phylum Streptophyta; class Magnoliopsida; order Poales; family Poaceae; genus Triticum; species Triticum dicoccoides. The sequence goes on from NC_041390.1 coordinate 433,254,851, forward strand.
CTCAAGAGAAATGATTATTCAAAAAATTTATGCTTGGCTTTCTCTCAGTAATCGCTCCATGCTCGATACTTCTTGTACTGGATCTTTTATGATGAAGACTATTGAATTCAAATGGGATTTATTGGAAAAAATTAAACGCAACTCTGAAGATTGGGACCTCGATGAAGGTAAGGAGTCAGGTATAACACCTAAGTTTGATTGTGTTAAATCTTTTATGGATATCGATGTTTTCCGTGAATTTAGCACTAAATATGGACTTGACTCTGAGATAGTAGCTTCTTTCTATGAATCCTTTGCTACTCATGTTGATCTCCCTAAGGAGAAGTGGTTTAAATATAATCCTCCCACTGAAGTAAAAGTAGTTGCACCTATTAAAGTTGAAAAAAAGACTATCACTTATGATGATCCCGTTGTTCCTGCTGCTTATATTGAGAAACCACCTTTCCCTGTTAGAATAAAGGATCATGCTAAAGATTCAACTGTGGTCAACAAAAGTAATATTAAGACACCCAAACCCCCTGAGCAAATTAAAGATGAACCTAATATTGCTATGGTTAAAGATCTCTTGGCCGATAATATTGATGGGCATGTTATTTACTTCTGCAATGAAGCTACTAGAATTGCTAGACCTGATGCTAAAAATAAACATAGACCTGTTGTAGGCATGCCTGTTATTTCCGTTAAAATAGGAGATCATTGCTATCATGGCTTATGTGATATGGGTGCTAGTGCAAGTGCAATACCTCATTCCTTATACCAAGAAATTATGCATGATATTGCACCTGCTGAGATAGAAGATATCGATGTTACCATTAAACTTGCCAATAGAGATACTATTTCACTGATTGGGATTGTTAGAGATGTTGAAGTCTTGTGTGGGAAAGTTAAATATCCTACTGATTTTCTTGTTCTTGATTCCCCACAAGATGACTTTTGTCCCATTATATTTGGTAGACCCTTCTTGAATACTGTTAATGCTAAGATAGACTGCAATAAGGATATTGTTTCTGTTGGTTTAGGGGACATCTCTCATGAGTTTAATTTTGCTAAATTTAGTAGACAACCCCGTGATGAGGAATTGCCTAGTAAAGATGAAAGTATTGGTCTTGCTTCTATTGCCGTGCCTCCTACTGATCCTTTAGAACAATATTTGCTAGACCATGAAAATGATATGTTTATGAATGAAAGAAGGGAAAGAGATGAAGTATTCTTTAAACAGGGACCTATTCTGAAACACAACTTGCCTGTTGAAATCCTAGGGGATCCTCCTCCACCCAAGGGTGATCCCGTGTTTGAGCTTAAACCATTCCTGATACTCTTAAATATGCTTATCTTGATGAAAAGAAGATATACCATGTTATTATTAGTGCTAACCTTTCAGAGCATGAAGAAGAGAAATTATTGAAAACTCTGAAGAAGCACCATGCTGCTATTGGATATACTCTTGATGATCTTAAGGGCATTAGTCCCACTCTATGTCAGCACAAAATAAATTTGGAGAAAGACGTCAAACCAGTTATTGATCACCAACGACGGCTAAATCCTAAGATGAAAGAAGTGGTAAGAAAGGAAATATTAAAGCTCCTTGAAGCAGGTATAATTTATCCCGTTGTTGATAGTTAGTGGGTAAGCCCTGTCCATTGTGTCCCTAAGAAGGGAGGTATTACTGTTGTTCCTAATGATAAAGATGAATTGATCCCACAAAGAATTATTACAGGTTATAGGATGGTAATTGATTTCCGCAAATTAAATAAAGCGACTAAAAAAGATCATTTCCCTTTGCCTTTTATTGATCAAATGCTTGAAAGATTATCCAAACATACACATTTTTGCTTTCTAGATGGTCACTCTGGTTTCTCTCAAATACATGTGTCAGCTGATGATCAAGAAAAGACTACTTTTACTTGCCCTTTCAGTACCTTTGCTTATAGACGTATGCCTTTTGGTTTATGTAATGCACCTGCTACCTTTCAAAGATGCATGATGGCTATATTCTCTGACTTTTGTGAAAATATTTGTGAGGTTTTCATGGATGATTTCTCGGTTTATGGATCCTCTTTTGATGATTGCTTGAGCAACCTTGATCAAGTTTTGCAGAGATGCGAAGAAACTAACCTTGTCTTGAATTGGGAGAAATGACACTTTATGGTTAATGAAGGTATTGTCTTGGGGCATAAAATTTCTGAAAGAGGTATTGAAGTTGACAAAGCCAAAGTTGATGCTATTGAAAAGATCCCGTGTCACAAGGACATCAAAGGTATAAGAAGTTTCCTTGGTCATGCCGGTTTTTATAGGAGGTTCATTAAGGACTTCTCAAAAATTTCCCGGCCTCTGACTAACCTATTACAAAAACATATTCCTTTTGTCTTTGATGATGATTGTGTAGAAGCATTTGAAATACTTAAGAAAGCTTTGATTTCTGCACTTATTGTTCATCCACCTGGTTAGAATTTTCCCTTTGAAATCATGTGTGATGCTAGTGACTATGTTGTAGGTGTTGTTCTAGGACAAAGAGTTGATAAAAAATTAAATGTTATTCAATATGCCAGTAAAACTCTAGACAATGCACAGAGAAATTATGCTACTACTGAAAAGGAATTCTTAGCAGTTGTATTTGCTTGTGATAAGTTCAGACCTTATATTGTTGATTCTAAAGTAACTATTCACACTGATCATGCTGCTATTAAATATCATATGGAAAAGAAAGATGCTAAACCTAGACTTATTAGATGGGTTCTCTTGCTACAAGAATTTGATTTGCATATTATTGATAGAAAGGGAGCTGAGAACCCCGTTGCTGACAACTTGTCTAGGTTAGAGAATGTTCTTGATGACCCACTACCTATTGATGATAGCTTTCTTGATGAACAACTAGCTGTCATAAATGCTTCTCGTACTGCTCCATGGTATGCTGATTATGCTAATTATATTGTTGCTAAATTTATACCAACTAGTTTCACATACCAACAAAAGAAAAAGTTTTTCTATGATTTAAGACATTACTTCTGGGATGACCCACATCTTTATAAAGAAGGAGTAGATGGTGTTATTAGACGTTGTGTACCTGAGCATGAATTGGAACAGATCCTACGCAAGTGCCACTCTGAGGCTTATGGAGGACACCATGCTGGAGATAGAACTACACACAAGGTATTGCAATCCGGTTTTTATTGGCCTACTCTCTTCAAGGATGCCCATAAGTTTGTCTTATCTTGTGATGAATGTCAAAGAATTGGTAATATTACTAGACGTCAAGAAATGCCTATGAATTATTCACTTGTTATTGAACCATTTGATGTTTGGGGCTTTGATTATATGGGACCTTTTCCTTCCTCTAATAGGTATACACATATTTTAGTTGTTGTTGATTACGTTACTAAGTGGGTAGAAGCTATTCCAACTAGTAGTGCTGATCATAACACCTCTATTAAGATGCTTAAAGAAGTTATTTTTCCGAGGTTTAGAGTCCCTAGATATTTAATTACTGATGGTGGTTCACATTTCATTCATGGTGCCTTTCTTAAAATGCTGGCTAAGTATCATGTTAATCATAGAATTGCATCCCCATATCATCCACAGTCTAGTGGCCAAGTAGAATTAAGTAATAGAGAGCTTAAATTAATTTTGCAAAAGACTGTTAATAGATCTAGAAAGAATTGGTCCAAGAAACTTGATGATGCATTATGGGCTTATAGAACTGCATATAAAAATCCTATGGGTATGTCTCCATATAAAATGGTTTATGGAAAAGCATGTCACTTACCTCTTGAACTAGAACATAAGGCATATTGGACTATTAAAGAGCTCAATTATGATTTCGAACTTGCCGATGAGAAGAGGTTATTTGACATTAGCTCACTTGATGAATGGAGAACCCAGGCCTATGAGAATGCCAGACTGTTTAAAGAAAAAGTTAAAAGATGTCATGACAAAAGGATACAGAAGCGTGAGTTTAATGTAGGTGATTATGTATTGCTATACAACTCTTGTTTAAGATTTTTTGCAGGCAGACTTCTCTATAAATGGGAAGGTCCTTACGTTATCGAGGAGGTCTATCATTCCGGTAGCATAAAAATCAACAACTTCGAAGGCACAAATCCGAAGGTGGTGAACGGTCAAAGAATCAAACATTATATCTCAGGTAATCCCATAAATGTTGAAACTAATATTATTGAAACCGTAACCCCGGAGGAATACATAAGAGACACTTTCCGGAATGTCTCAGACTCCAAAAAGGAATAGGTACGTGGTACGGTAAGTAAACCGACTCCAAAACAGTTCTAATGGTATTTTTTCTCCGTTTTGGAATATTTAAGAAAATAGTAAAATAAGAAGTAGACCGGAAAGGACACGAGGCTTCCACGAGGGTGGAGGGCGCGCCCCCCTGCCTCGTGGGCACCCCGTGCGCTCTCCGGACTCCGTTTTCTTGCACGATAGTTCTTTTGGTCGGTAAAATTCATTATATAATCTCCTGAGGGTTTTGACCACCATGTCACATGAATATCTCATGTCTTTGTTTCGAGCTATTTTTCTGACAGATCTAGATCGCCATGGCGTCTTCAAGTGCCCCCAAGGACAAGTTCCTCGAGAAGGTCATCAACCCCTACCTCGCGGAGGTGCTGCAACACCCTCAAACCATTGAGATGCGTGAGGGGTTGTTGCACATCCGCGATGTGGAGGGACCAAGGAGGACCGGAAGCACGGAGACAAGGCTCGAGGCGATGGAGCAACAAGTTTTCAAGTGTCAGGAGATGGTGGAGTGTGGACTCGACTCCAATCACATAATGATCACAGAGTTCACCAACAACCACAAGCTGGACGCCAAGGACATTGGGGAGGCCATCTTCAAGCTTCACGAGAAAAACGAGCGCCTCCAAGCCCAGATCTATGACCTTCAAAACCAAAATTGTGAGTATGAATATAGATTCAAGAGGATGAGTTTGGTTGCATATTTGAGGATTCCGGAGACTCGATCATCCTTCTATGATGGTGAGCCTATGCCTTGGAAGATGGACGACAAGCCTACATTATCAACAACTCCTTCATCACCACCTCCGAGGAAGGAAACATAAACACATGGGTATGGGCACTCCCCTTGGCAACTGCCAAGCTTGGGGGAGTGCCCCGGTATCGTATCACCATCACTTTTATCTTTACCGTTTTTCTTAGTTTGATCCTTTTGATAATATCTTGATCTAGTAGAATAAAGTTTTAGTATGATTTAGTTGTGAGTTTTGCTTTATGATCCTTCTATGTAATTGAGTCCGTGAGCTATATATAATAAAGATTAGTGTTGAGTCAAGGGCTTGATTATTTTGCTATGATCTTGAGGGAATAAAATAAAAGAGAAGAAATAAAAAGAAATAAAGAGATCATATGGATCTTATGGAGAGTAACGACTTCACATATAAAGAGTATGATGAATAAAAGTTGTTGAGAGTTGACAAACATAGTTTTGGTCATCGTTGCAATTAATAGGAAGTAATAAAGAAAGATAGGTCTTCACATATAAATATACTATCTTGGACATCTTTCATGATTGTGAGCACTCATTAAAATATGACTTGCTAAGGAGTTGATGTTGGACAAGGAAGACAACGTAATGGGTTATGTTTTCTTACATCTGAGATAAATTATATTGTCATGGATCATACAACATGTTGAGCTTGCCTTTCCCTCTCATGCTAGCCAATTTCTTTGCACCAAGTAGAGATACTACTTGTGCTTCCAAATACCCTTAAAACTAGTTTTGCCATGAGAGTCCACCATATCTACCTATGGATTGAGTAAGATATATCAAGTAAGTTGTCATCGGTGCAAGCAATAAAAATTGCTCTCTAAATATGTATGACTTATTAGTGTGGAGAAAATAAGCTTTATATGATCTTGTGATGTGGAAGAAATAAAAGCGACAGACTGCATAATAAAGGTCCACATCACAAGTGGCAATATAAAGTGACGTTCTTTTCCATTAAGATATCGTGCATCCAACCATAAAAGCACATGACAACCTCTGCTTCCCTCTACGAAGTGCCTATCTTTTATTCTTGTTTTATACTTCATGCAAAGAGTCATGGTGATATTCACCTTTCCTTTTACATTTTATCCTTTGGCAAGCACAATTTGTTGGAAAGATCCTGATATATATAGCTAATTGCATGTGAGTTTTCATGAACTATTATTGTCGTGGAGTTGTCACGGCAGATGTCCTCGTGATAGGACTTAGTCGTGGAGCCATCGCTACGGGTTAACTTAAAGGGGTTAGACAACCAAGTGATTGGAATCATTCTCAACTCCTCAGCCGGAACATGAGCGCGGCATGCAAATTTCTGACAAATGTCACACCTTTTTACTAAATTCTCAGCATCAACATGAGCCGTCAACCAATAGAAGCCGTGACGAAAAGCCTTAGCCACCAAGGATTTTGAACCGGCATGGTGACCACAATCTCCTTCGTGGATCTCTCGCAAACTCTCACAACCTTCTTGAGGAGACACACAACGCTGAATCGCCCCTGTCACGCTGTAACGATGTAACTCCCCATTGATAATGGTCATTGACTTGGATCGCTGGATTATCTGCCGGGCCAAGGTTTCATCGCCTGGTAACTCACCCCGGTTCATATAGGCCAGATATGGGACTATCTAATCCGGTATAACATGAAGAGCCGCTACCAACTAGGCCTCCAGGTTAGGAATAGCCAACTCCTCCTCTGTGGTATCTTGACCGACGGATTATGAAGTACGTCGAGGAAGACATTAGGTGGCACCGGTTTACGCTGAGAGCCTAGACGACTTAAAGCGTCCGCCACTTCATTCTTTCGCTGGTCTATATGGTCAACTTGATAACCCTTGAAATGACCAGCCATTATGTCCACCTCTCGTCGATATGCAGCCATGAGTGGATCCTTAGAATCCCAAGTGCTAGAAACCTGCTGAGCCACCAGGTCCGAGTCACCGAAGCACTTAACTCAGCTTAAATTCATCTCCTAAGCCATCCGAAGGCCATGGAGCAAGGCCTCATATTCAGCTGCATTGTTAGTACAAGGGAACATTAAGCGGAGAACATAACAAAACTTGTCACCTCATGGGGAAGTTAATATGACTCCAGCCCCGAGCCCTCCAATTGTCTGGACCCATCAAAATGAATAGTCCCGTACGTGTTATCTGGCTTCTCCTCCGATGCCTGCAACTCTGTCCAATCATTAATGAAATCCACAAGTGCTTGTGATTTGATTGCTGCGCGAGGCATATATTTTATGCCGCGAGGTCCAAGCTCAATAGCCCACTTGGCAATCTGGCCAGTCGTCTCTCTGTTTTGGATGATATCTCCCAGAGGGGTTGAACTAACCACTGTGATGGGATGACCTTGAAAATAATGCTTGAGCTTCCGGCTTGCCATGAAAACTCCATACACCAACTTCTGCCAATGCGGGTACCTCTGCTTTGATTCAATAAGCACCTCACTGATGTAATAAACCGTCTATTGAACCGGATACTCCTTTCCGGCCTCCTTGCGCTCTACCACAATAGCCACACTAACAGCCCTGGCATTAGCAGCCACATATAGTAGTAAGGGCTCTTTATCGATCGGAGCCGCAAGAACGGGTGGTTCAGCCAACTGTCTTTTCAAGTCCTCAAACGCTTTATCAGTCGCGTCACTCCAGACGAAATCATCCGTTTTCTTTAGCATCTGATACAAAGGGATAGCCTTCTCCCCAAGGCGACTGATAAACCGGCTTAAAGCTGCAATCCAGCCCGCCAAACGCTGAACATCATTGATACATGTCGGTTTAGCCAGAGTTGTGATAGCCGTGATCTTCTCTGGATTAGCCTCAATGCCTCTGTTAGACACCAGAAAACCCAAGAGCTTGCCTGCCGGAACACCGAAGACACATTTAGCTGGATTAAGCATCATTTTATAGACTCGGATGTTATCAAAGGTCTCCCTCAGGTCATCTATCAAGGTTTCCTCCTTCCTAGATTTCACCACGATATCATCCACATAAGCATGAACATTGCGCCCAATCTGTTTATGAAGACAATTCTGAACACAGCGCTGATAAGTCGCCTGTGCACTCTTGAGCCCAAAAGGCATGGATACATAGCAGAAGGCTCCAAAGGGAGTTATGAAAGTTGTCTTCTCCTGGTCCTTAACTGCCATTTTGATCTGATGATAACCAGAATACGCATCCAGAAAACACAAACAGTCACAACTTGCCGTAGCATCAATAATTTGATCAATATGCGGGAGAGCAAAGGGATCAGCTAGACAGGCCTTGTTCAAGTCTGTGTAATCCACACACATACGCCAAGTGCCGTTCTTCTTAAACACTAGCACCGGATTAGCTAGCCACTCAGGGTGAAAAACCTCCACGATAAACCCGGCTGCCAAGAGTCGGGATACCTCCTCACCAATAGCCTTACGCCTCTCTTCATTGAAGCGGTGGAGAAACTGCCTGACCGGTTTGAACTTAGGATCTATATTAAGGGTGTGCTCAGCGAGTTCCCTCGGTACACCTGGCATGTCAGAAGGCTTCCATGCAAAGATGTCTCGGTTCTCACGGATGAACTTGATGAGTGCGCTTTCCTATTTCGGATCCAGGTTAGCGCTAATGCTGAACTGCTGAGATGAATCGCTAGGAACAAAATCAACCGTTTTAGTGTCTACAGCCGATTTAAATTTCAGTGCCGGATCATGCTCTGTAGTTGGCCTTTTCAGAGAAGTCATATCTGCTAGATCAACATTGTCCTTATAAAATTTCAGCTCCTCTGTGGCACAAACCGATTCAGCATAAGCCGCATCCCCTTCTTCACATTCTAAAGCAATCTTCCTTCTCCCATGTACCGTGATGGTCCCCTTATGACCCGACATCTTAAGCTGCACATAAACATAACATGGCCTCGTCATGAACTTGGCATAAGCCGGCCTTCCGAGCATGGCATCATATGGACTCTTGATTTTCACCACTTCAAAAGTCAAAGTTTTTGATCTTGAATCATGATCGTCTCCAAAAGCTACCTCTAGAGCTATCTTGCCAACTGGGTACGCCGATTTACCAGGCACCACTCCATGAAAGACGGTGTTCGGCGGTTTAAGACTCTTGTCTGTCAGCCCCATGCGACGGAAGGTATAGTAAAGGATATTGATACTACTCCCTCCATCCATAAGCACTTTGGTGAACTTGTAGCCCCCGACTTGAGGAGCCACCACTAAGGCCAGATGACGCGGATTATCAACCCGGGGCGGATGATCCTCTCGACTCCATAAAATGGGTTGTTCAGACCAGCGCAAATACTGAGGCACCGCTGGTTCAACGAAGTTCATGGCCCTCTTGTGAAGCTTCTGATCGCGCTTACACAAGCTAGTGGTAAAGACATGATACTACCCGCTATTCAACTGCTTCGGATTGCTCTGATAACCCGATTGCTGCTGCTGTTGATTCCCCTGATGGTTATAACCTCCTTGATTGCCCTGATTACCTCGATTACCATGTCTGGCTTGATTACCTTGGAATCCTGAACCGGAGTTGCCGCCTCCATAACCCGACCCATGAAAACCGCCTCTTGAACCGCCAGGCGGGCCATTGTCGTATTGAAACATGTTGGAATTTTTGAACTCTCGCATGATGAAGCAATCCTTCCAAAGATGTGAAGCTGGCTTCTCCTTCGATCCATGCTTTGGACAAGGTTGATTTAACAGGCGCTCCAGTTTAGGGCCTGACCCTCCGCCCCTCTGGGGCAGTTTGCCCTTACGACACTGACCATTATCCTGGGCGTTAGTGTTAGCCACAAAGTCCAGGCTATTGTCCGCTTTGCGCTTACCATTGCTCCCGTGACCTGCCAGGTTATGCTGCTGCCCCTTGGCACTATTGTTCTTTTTCCCTTTCCCTCGTTTGTCCTCTTCAGAATCAGGGTCCTTGGTACTATCGAAATCGGCATATTTAACCAAGGCGGCCATAAGCGTTGACATGTCATTGCAGTGTCGTTTGAGCCTTCCCAACTTCAGTTTTAATGGCATGAACCGGCAGTTGCCCTCCAACGTCAAAACTGTCGTATCTGCATTGATGCAGTCTGATGAATGCAAAATAGCTGAGACTCGCTTCACCCAATGGGTAGTAGATTCCCCATCCTCTTGAACACAAGCGGCTAGGTCCACAATTAACATGGGCTGCTTACATGTATCCTTGAAATTCTGGATAAACCGGCTTTTTAACTCGGCCCATGACGCAATGGAATTAGCAGGTAGACTCTTTAACCAGGTACGGGCCGTTCCTTCCAACATCATGGTGAAATATTTAGCACACACCGCTTCATCCACATCCAGCATCTCCATTGCCATCTCATAACTCTCAACCCATGATTCGGGGGGCAAATCGGCGGTGTAATTGGGCACCTTACGAGGGCCTTTAAAATCCTTGGGCAGCTGCACATTACGTAAGGCCGGGGTGAGGCATGGTACCCAAAAGAACTGAAGACCACACCTGGCTCCACTGAGGTGGTTGAACGAACCAGAGTAGGCTGACGAGCTGCGTGCTGAGCAGCTAACTCGGCCTCTCGACGTGCTCGGCCATGATCCACCACATCTTGTGCATTAGCACCACCACTCGCTGGGTTACGGTGACGCGCACTGCTTGACACAGCCGGTTCGTCAATATGCCTGCTGTAGCTCCGATTTGGACGGGGGGTGGAATGGATCCTCTCATGACTATGTGAATAAGCCTGCTGCTGGGTTAAAGCCGTTTGGAGGAGTTCCCTAGCCCGTCGTGTCTCAACCGCCACCGGTCACTCGCCTTCGATCGGGAGAGCTGCCAATCGTGAAGCGGCGGCCACAATGTTATCCAACGGGTTGGAGTAATGCCCTGGGGGCGTCGAAACGCGCTGTGACACAATGTTGTTCTGACGAGGCGGGTCCATCGTGCGCGGCTGAACCGATGCTCCTATTACCGGTGCCTCGGTCCGGTTTACCACTGGCTGGTTACTGGTTCCCGCTCCTGGCGTGTTGAAGAGATTTCTTGGCTCATAACCCGGCGGGAGGTGCGACCGATATCTCCTCCTCATGACATCATCTGAGGTGCTTTGATCCAGCCTAAGTCGGTAAGCCTGAGCTTCTAACTTGGCCCGTTCTGTAGCCATCCTGGCGTTCTCTGCTGCTAGGTCTGCTTTAGCCTGAGTTATCTGATCCTTCACCTTTGCAATCTCCGCGTTGTGGTGATCTCGGTTTGCCGCATACACCCCTGCTACCAGCAATGTTGCTAAAGCGTCGAATAAATCGGACAAAACCTGAGCCTGAGGCGGCACAGAGCCCCCTGCCCCCACTGACATTGATGTTGCTGAACCGGAGATCATTGCCGCTCCGGTACAAGAGTGTTGTGCTGGCTGTGTACCGGCCATGAAGACCGCGACCCGACTTGGCAGATCGAGGGGGTCCGGAATACTGTTGCCATCGGAACCTCCACTAATCCATCCATCCTGCAGTTGGTACAGAGACTCGGTCTCTCCGGTTGAAGACTCGTCGTCGGAACAGACAACGGTTTCTCCATCAGATGTCGGTCCATCCTCATATTCCGCTCCATGAATGACACCTACGAAGACATGCCTTGCTGCAGGCTGAACCTGGGCAGGGCTTGCACGCTGAGCCGTCTCGATGATGTCAGTGCAGGTGTCCGGCTCAGGGCCCGGTTCGCCGATCTTGCCAATGAAGACGTGAGTTCCGCCAAAGGGGACCCGGTATCCGTATTCAATTGAACCGGCCTCGGGACCCCATCCTATGTCGTTGATGTAGAGCTTGCCGCGACAACTTTTAGTCATCCGGCCCACAGCGTATCCCTTGAGCCCTTTGAAGCTGCCCTTCAAGAACTCGAAACCATCATGCGATTGCCCCACGGTGGGCGCCAACTATCATGGAGTTGTCAAGGCAGATGTGCTCGTGATAGGACTTAGTCGTGGAGCCATCGCTACGGGTTAACTTAAAGGGGTTAAAGCGAACAAGGGACGCAAGGGTTTATACTGGTTTGGCCCCTTATGATGAAGGTAAAAGCCTACTCCAGTTGTGATGGGATTGCTAGGGTTTCGATGACCAGGGAGCGAATCCGCTTTGCTTGCTCTCGAGTTCTTGTGTGTTGTCCCTAAACCGTCGCCGGGTCGTCCCTTTATATACACAAGTCGACGCCCGCCGGTTTACAGAGTCCCGAGGCCGGATCATCATTGTGTCCAACTCGGTCTCTATTCCTCCTATCTTACAATACAAGTTACATGACAATGTCCGTTTATGTCTACAGGCCTTAACCCGCCTTAGGGCTTGGGCCTTCATGAAGCGCCATCATCCTTTATCTTCTGGGGTTCTAATTCTTATAGAGTTAACCAGGCCACTCCTGCCGGTTTATGTCCAGTAGTAATATCCCCAACAATTATTGTTGACATTACCCTTGAGGTAAAACATTGGGAGGCAAAACTATAAGCCCCTATCTTTCTTTGGGTCCGATTAAAACTCCATACCCATAAGTATTGTGTGAGTGTTAGCAATTGTGAAAGACTAAATGATAGTTGAGTATGTGGCTTGCTGAAAAGCTCTTATATTGACTTTCCTATGTTATGATAAATTGCAATTGCTTCAATGACTGAGATTATAGTTTGCTAGTTTTCAATGAAGTTTCTGATTCATACTTGAAATTGTGATTGAATTGTTACTTTAGCATAAGAGATCATATGACAATATATATATGTTGTTGTTCTAAGAATGATCTTGATGCCCTCATGTCCGTATTTTATTTTATCTACACCTCTATCTCTAAACATGTGGACATATTTTTTGATATCGGCTTTCGCTTGAGGACAAGCGAGGTCTAAGCTTGGGGGAGTTGATACGTCCATTTTGCATCATGCTTTTATATCGATATTTATTGCATTATGGGCTGTTATTACACATTATGTCACAATACTTATGTCTATTATCTCTTATTTTACATGGTTTACATGAAGAGGGAGAATGTCGGCAGCTGGGATTCTGGGCTGGAAAAGGAGCAAATATTAGAGACCTATTCTGCACAGCTCCAAAAGTCCTAAAACTTCATGGAAGTTATTTCTAGAATATGTAAAAAATACTGAGCGAAGAAAGTTCCAGAGGGGGCCCACACCTCCGGGAGGGGGAAATCATCACCATTGTCATCACCAACAATCCTCTCATCGGGAGGGGGTCAATCTCCATCAACATCTTCATCAGCACCATCTCATCTCAAACCCTAGTTCATCTCTCGTATCCAATCTTTGTATCCAAACCTCAGATTGGTACCTGTAGGTTGCTAGTAGTGTTGATTATTCCTTGTAGTTGATGCTAGTTGGTTTACTTGGTGGAATATTATATGTTCAGATCCATTATGCATATTAAAACCCCTCTGATTATGAACATGAATATGCTTTGTGAGTAGTTACGTTTGTTCCTGAGGACATGGGAGAAGTCTTGCTATAAGTAGTCATGTGAATTTGGTATTCGTTCGATATTTTGATGAGATGTATGTTGCCATCCCTCTAGTGGTGTCATGTGAACATCGACTACATGACACTTCACCATTGTTTGGGCCTAGAGGGAGGCATTGGGAAGTAATAAGTAGATGATGGGTTGCTATAGTGACAGAAGCTTAAACCCTAGTTTATGCGTTGCTTCGTAAGGGGCTGATTTGGATCCATATGTTTCATGCTATGGTTAGGTTTACCTTAATACTTTTGTTGTAGTTACATATGCTTTCAATGGGGGTTAATCATAAGTGGGATGCTTGTCCAAGTAAGGACAGTACCCAAGCACCGGTCCACCCACATATCAAATTATCAAAGTACCGAACGCGAATCATATGAGCGTGATGAAAACTAGCCTGACGATAATTCCCATGTGTCCTAGGGAGCGCTTTACTTCATATAAGAGTTTGTCCAGGCTTGTCCTTTGCTACAAAAAGGATTGGGCCATCTTGTTGCACCTTATTTACTTTTATTACTCGCTACTCGTTTGTGACGCCCCTGATTCAATCATACACTAATCATACACGCAAATGTGTACGATCAAGATCAAGGACTCATGGGAAGATATCACAACACAACTCTAGACACAAATTTAAAATAATACAAGATTTATATTACAAGCCAGGGGCCTCGAGGGCTCGAATACATAAGCTCGAAAAACACAAGAGTCAGCGGAAGCTACAATATCTGAGTACAGACATAAGTTAAACAAGTTTTCCTTAAGAAGGCTAGCACAAAAGCAACATCGATCGAAAAGGCAAGGCCTCCTGCCTAGGAGCCTACTAACTACTCCAGATCGTCAGCGTCCGTCACGTAGTAGTAGGCACCCTCGGGGTAGCAGTAGTCATCATTGGTGTCGCCTGGCTCCTGGGATCCGTCAACTGGTCGCAACAAACGGGTATGGGGGAAAAAGAGGTAGCAAAGCAACCATGAGTACTCATCCAAAGTACTCACAAGCAAGGATCTACACTACATATGCATCGGTGTCAATGAAAATGGTAGTATATGTGGACTGAACTGCAGAATGACAGGAGAGAAGGGGAAAGCCTAGCCTATCGAAGACTAGCATCTTCTGGAAACCACCATCTTGCAGCAACAGGAGGGAGTAGAGTAGCATAAAGTAAAGTAGTAGAAGTGTTATCAACCTCGGCCAGAGAACCTTTCTCGACTCCCTGCGAGAAAGCAATCCCAGAGCCATACTATCCAGTTATCACCTCAAGTATCCAGTTCTAGTTGTATCGATCGGGATACAACTCCAAGTGTCCGTTACCGTAGGACAGGCTATCGATAGATGTTTTCTTTCCTGCAGGGGTGCACCAACTTACCCACCATGCTCGATTAACTCCGGCCGGACACACTTTCCTGGGTCATGCCCGGCCTCGGCCAAACAATACGCCGCAACCTGACCTAGGCTTAATAGAGAGGTCAGCACGCCAGACTAAACCTATGCCCCAAGGGTCATGGGCCATCGCCACGGGAACTCCTGCACATTGCGTGGGCGGCCGGTGAGCAGACCTAGCTACCTCCTTCAAAAAGGCAGGTGCTTACGCAGTCCAACCCGGCGCGCGCCGCTAATTCGCTGACGTCTATTAAGCTTCGGTTGATGTATACAACGTAGAACGCTCATACTATGCCCACGTGATGGTTAGTGCTATCAGGCCAGAGGCCCCTAGGATCAAATATCCAAACCGTAGTGGATTAGGAGCACGCGGTAACGAGCAGAGACTCACAATCGACGTGATCCCGTCGCCCCTTCTCGAGTACTTGCGGCAAGGGCTAAGAATGCCTGGCCACGCCTTGTAAGTATCTCGCGGGCACCTTCCAGGTCAACTCGACTCCACATCACTCGCTATTAAGCTCGCGCGGGTACCCCTCAGGGCCGACCCGTCTTTAGTAACATGGCTCAGGGGAAAGTCATAGTAACCATAGTAACGGTGTGTCTAACACCAAGGGGAAAACCCGAGGAATCACCCCCAGGGAATTTCACTCGATGTTATCATCAAGGTGAACGTAAGATGATCCACCCTCGAGGTTCACACTTGAGGGGTTGCACGACAGAGCCGTAACGGAAGTGGCTAAGGAGGAAATCACCCTCGATGACCTCGACCATATAGCTACACTACAGAGATCTCATCGGGAGTGATGTAAGAGGTTCCACCCTCGGCACTCGATGGTAACTCTGCAGAGTCGTACAACTAGGGGGGTGATGTATGGTGTCGGGGCCTGGACGTCGATCACGTTGATCGAGTCATCGAACATAAAGCGAGGCAACTGGGACAAGGTGGGGTCACTGATGGATCTCTAACCAACCTATACTAAGCAGTTTAGGATAAGCAGGTAAGGTATGAAAGCAGGTAACAAAAACAGGCTATGCATCAAAGTAGGATCATACATAAAGCAGTAGTTGTTCTAATGCAAGCATGAGAGGGAAAGAAATGGGCGATATCGAAATGCTCAAGGGGGGTTTGCTTGCCTGGTTGCTCTGGCAAGGAGGGGTCGTCAACAGCGTAGTCGATCGGGGCACCAGCCGCGACGTCAGTCTCGTAGTCTATCGGAGAGAAGAGGGGGAAGAAACAATGAATATAATGCAAACAGATGCTTAGCGATGCATGACATGACCAGTAGCGGTGCTAGGGGTTCCCTAACGCAGTATGAGATGATACCAGTGAAGGGGGAAACATCCGGGAAAATATCCTCGGGGTTTCGCGTTTTCGGACAGATGAAACGGGGGGAAGTTGCGTGTTCGCGATGCTAGGGATGCTAGGGATGCACAGCGGACGAACGGGCCGTGTATCCGGATTCGTCTCGTCGTTCTAAGCAACTTTCATGTACAAAGTTTTTTCATCCGAGCTATGGTTCATTTTATATTAATTTTAAAAGTTTTAAATCAAATTCTAGAATTTAAATTAATTCAAAATAAAAAGGGGAATTGCTAAATGCACACGGAAGTGTACACAGCAGTGGCTTGTGAGGCTGACAGTGGGACCCAGTTGACTGCCAAGTCAGCAGTCAACTGGTCCGCTTTGACTGGTCAAAGGTCCAGCAGGGACCTGCCGGTCAGTGACTAGGCTAGTCCAGTCAGCAGTTTGACTTGGTCAAACTGGACAGCGGACCCACCTGTCATTGGTTGTTCTGATAATTAAGAGTAGTTAATTAGGTTAATTAAATTAGGATTAATTAATTAATTAATTAATTTTATTATTATTATTTATTTTAATTTCGTAAACGTTATGGGGGGCCCACCGTCATTGGCCTTGGGAGGCCTAGCGGGCACGGCCTATCGAGCGTCGGGTGTGGGTGCGAGCGGGCGCTCGCGGCCACCAGGGGAGCGGACTCCGCCCAGGGGGGAGGGCGCGACCCCCGGCGTGCGGTGGCTGAGTCGACAGGCAGTGGTGCACGCGGGCGAAGGCGAGGGGCGGCGCCGAAGCAGGGAGCTGCCGCGCGGGGCGAGCGGCGGATGCGGCTGGAGTAGAGGTGGGCGGCGGAAGTAGGCGACGCGAGGGGCTAGCAGCATGCGGCGCCGGTGGAGGGCAGCTCCGGTGTGGGGCGCAACGGGGAGAGGGGCGGTGCGGTGGCCGTAGTGAGCGCGGGCGCGGTCAGAGGAGGAACGGCGTGGGGCGAAGCCGGCGGGGACGCGTGTGGGCGAGTGCAGGTGAGGCCAGGACGCCGGCGTGTGAGTGGTCGCAGGGCCGGGCGCGGGGTGTCCGTGGTCGCAGTGGGGCGTGCCATGGGCGATTGTGGCGGGGACAGGGGAAGGGGGTTAGGCGAAGCGGGTCGAGGCCCTCACCGGCGTTACCGGGTAGCGGGGGCGGCGTGGCTTGGGGAAGCCGGCGAGGAAAGCGGGTGCTGCGGGCAACCGCCGACGCCGTCCGGCGAGATCCGGCGACGGCGCGGCCACGGACGGAGCGGGGCGAGGCCAGGGTGACGCGTCGAGG
>NC_041390.1:433272879-433317329 GCF_002162155.2 Triticum dicoccoides
GGCACCGACGAATGGGCGATGTCGGGGACAAGCGGCATGTGCCCCCTCCCGATCCAGATCGAGGGGGGTCGTGCAAGAGAGAGAGAGAGTGGGAGGGATCGTGGGGGAGTGGTGTGAGTGGCGGGGTAGTGGGCTAGGTTTACCGAGGTGGGGGTTATGGGGAGAGCGGGGTGGGCTAGCCTGGTGGCCGAGTGGGCCGACCTGGTGGCCTGCTAGGCCGTGGCCGAGGAGGGGGGGTGTTTTCCTTTTTATTTTTGTTAGTTTGTTTTTTGTTTTTTTAATACTTCTTTTTTCTCTTTATTTACCTAACATTTTAGTTTTGAAAAAAATACATAGGTTGTACCTAATTTAGTAAACTTAATTAATTCACATACCAAACATTTTGTTTTAATGTTTGAAAGTTTTTGATGTTTGACAAAAATTCAAATATAAATCCGAATCGTCTTGAACTAACACGCGAGATTAGCGACAGTAACGGAGGAGACGTGGCATCATTAGCAGAGTTTACTGTAGCTTGATTATCCGGGCGTCACATCGTTACAAATTACCTTATCACAAAACTATCTATTTCCAATAATTTCAATGCTTGCATAGAATACCTTACTGAAAACTGCTTATCATTTCCTTCTACTCCTCGTTGGGTTCGACACTCTTACTTATCGAAAAGGCGATGATAGATTCCCTACACTTGTGGTTCATCAATGCTCTGGCGCAAGGTATTGCGACCAGAACAGCTTCTCCGTTGAGCTCCCCTCTTCGGCTCGGAAGAACTCCGCAGCATTAGTAACACTGCGCGGCAGATCCGCAAACGCCCCTGAAGAACTCCAAATCCGGGTCAGTAAGAGGTACCTTTTCTTCACATATTTTTTCTGCATAATAAATGCCTTACCAGCCGCGAATTTCCTGCCCTCCTGGATTTCCTGGAGGGCGCCTTGGGCTTCAACCTGGGCCTCTTATGCGCTTTTGTGGGCCTTAGCAAGTTCGGACTCTTGGTCCGCAATCTTGCGCTCCAAGGACTCGCATTTCTTTACGGCATCCTGGAGTTCCTGCTGGACCTCCCCGACCCTTGCCTCGTGTTTTTCGCGGGCGGCTTGTTCCTTTGCCTCTCTCTTCTGGGCCTCGGCCAGCGCACTTTTGAGGGTCTCCACCTCGGTCACAGCTCCTGCGAAATATCATGATAACATGATCAACACAAACAATTCATATCTTTCTAGATCTGGATAGGCCATTGCATACCTTGCTCGTCCTCTAGTTGTTTTTTCACACGGCCGAGCTCTTCCTCGGCCCGCTCCAGACTCTGCTTCAGTTTGAAGACTTCGGCATAATGGGAGGTCGCAGCCAGCATCGACGTCTGCTTATTCACATAGACACATATGGTTAGTCTCCTGCGAAAATTATTTGATCCTTTGTCTGGATTTTCTTTCCGAACACCGGACAGAGTCTCAGGGGCTACCATCTATACTATGACATCCTTTTTGCATAATTATGTCGCATACCTCAAAGCCTGTTAAAAGGTTGGTGCAGGCTTCGGTCAGTCCGTTCTTAGCAAACTAAACCCTCTCAACCACCGTACCCATAAGGATACGGTGTTCCTCAACAATGGAAGCACTTTGCAGCGCTTCCAATAGAGTATCTGGTGCCTGTGGATGGATAGAGGTCACCGGCGGAATAGGTGCACCTCCTTCTTTCGAAGGAGGCTGCTTGCCTGATTCCGAAGCCGTATGGGCCTCCGGAATAGTATTCGGCTGGGCGGCGAATTGGATATGGCCCCCATCGCCGGTCTCTAGGGGGGTTTGCTCCCCCATGTGTCCGGCGGCCGAGGTATCACCCTATGGCGCCACCCTGACAGCCTCTTGTACCTCTCTCTGGCCTGGGAAGGTCCTTCAGGACAACACCTCGGCGTCGTCTGTGGCCTTGGGAGAGGAGGCTACCGGAAGTGACCCGTTGTCCATCGCCTTTGGATCCAGTGAATTCCCCGAAGATGAGGATCGCTTGGGGCGGGCGTGGGCCGGACTGCAGCACATGATTCGACATATTAAAACAATGAAGTAAAGGAGTTGGATATATGTGTATATAAGTGCCTTTGAGTACTTACGATTTGGCCAGGGGCTTCTCCCTGGGGCGCCACTCGGAGCTGCTATCAGTGTCCAACGCGGAGTTGTCCGTGAGGGAGACCCTCCCCTTCTTGGACGCCTCTGCCTCTAGATCCGTGGAGGCCGTCCTCTTCTTCCTTCCCCCTCAGGGGGAGAATTGCTTTCCTGCTCCTCCTCGTCGTCCTCGGTGGCGGGGGAGGAGTGGGTTTCGGCGTCTTCGGACGTCACGTCCGAAGTGCCTTTACGGCGAAGGCCGCCTCTTCCTGCCTGGCCCTTCTTCCGGGCCTTCTTCTCCGGCGCCTGGTAGGATGCCGGAACCAGCATCTTCGTTAGAAGTGGGATTGCTGGGTTTTCAGGCAGCGGAGCCTGACACTAGATCCGCTCCGCCTTCCTTGTCCAGCCCTGGAAGGACAGATGGGGAAGTTTAGTCATGTTTCTTGAATGTACAGGTGAAGGATACACCTTGAAATACGAAAAACTTACCGGACTAGCAAGATGGGTCAGGTTGTACCCATAGTCCTTGGTCATCTTCGGCCACGTCTCATTGGCCTTAAAAAGCACCTTCCAAATGCCTTCCTGTGTAACGCCGAAGAACTGTTGCAAGGTATGGTGCTCGGACGGATCGAACTCCCACAAATTGCAAGTCCAGCTTTGGAAAGGAAGGATCCGATGAAAAAGCATCACCTGGATCACATTAACAAGCTTGATGTTCTTGTCCATCATGCTCTTGATGCGCATCTGCAGCGCGGACACCTCGTCCAACGACGCCCAGTCCAGGCCCTTTTCTAGCCAGGAGGTAAGCCGCATTGGGGCCCCGGACTTGAATTCGGGAGCCGCGGCTCAGGTGGTGTCGCGGGGCTCTGTGACGTAGAACCACTGCTTCTACCACCCTTTGATGGTCTCCACAAAGGTGCCTTTGGGCCATGAAACGTTGGACATCTTGCTCACCATAGTGCCTCCGCACTCTGCGTGTTGACCGCCCACCACCTTTGGCTTCACATTGAAGGTCTTCAGCCACAATCCGAAGTGGGGTAGGATGCAGAGGAAGGCCTCGCACACGACAATGAATGATGAGATGTTGAGGAAGGAGTTTGGGGCCAGATCATGGAAATTTAGCCCATAGTAGAATATGAGTCCGCCGACGAATGGGTGAAGAGGAAATCCCAGCCCGTGGACAAAGTGGGGGATGAATACCACCCTCATGAGGCTCCGGGGTGGGGATGATCTGCCCCTCGACCGGAAGCCGGTGGGCGATTTCCTGGGCCAAGTATCCCGCCTCCCGGAGCTTCGTGATGTCCTTCTCCGTGACGGAGGAGGCCATCCACTTGCCCTGCGCTCCAGATCTGGATATGGTCGTAGTATTTTTTGGAGGCGGAAAGGATGGAAGCTTGGGCGCTGAAGCTCGAGAACGGATGGGCAGAGAGGTAGAAGGCGTGGGTGAAAGAATGGATCTTTATCCTCTTATAAAGGCAGCGAATGTCAAGCGCCTCCCCACTAGCCTTAAAACTGTCCTATTTCCCAAGGGTCATGCGGACGGCGCGGTTGGAATACCCGCGCTCGTATTGATGAGAATCATGTAATAAGGGGACACGATCTCTGCTTCGACAAGACGTGCCAATGAAAACCGCATCTCGAAACGTGGAGTAGGAGGCTAAAAATGGTTCGAAATAATGACCGGGCGGAGACGAGGTGTCTCGCTACAAAAGTTGTCAGCAGATGGGACCCATGAAATATTATACTCTCTACGGTTGTGTGTGGTACTTGTTTTGTAGAGCCGGACACGTTTTTTGTGTTCAAGGACTACTTTGGAGTATTCGGAGGAGGAACCCGCCTTGCAATCCCGAAGACAATCTACACGCCGGAGACATCGTCATTGAAGCCTGGTTCATGGGCTACTGAGCGAGTCCTGGATTAAGGGGTCCTCGGGGGTCCGGGCTATGTGACGTAGGCCGGACTGATGGGCCGTGAAGATACAAGACAGAAGACTTCCTCCCGTGTTCAGATGGGACTCTCCGTTGCGTGGAAGGCAAGCTTGGCGTTCAGATATGAAGATTCCTTCCCCTGTAAACCGACTCTGTACAACCCTAGATCCCTCCGGTGTCTATATAAACCGAAGGGTTTAGTCCGTAGAGGGAATCACAATCATACAGGCTAGATGTCTAGGGTTTAGCCATTACGATCTTGTAGTAGATCAACTATTGTAATCCTCATATTCATCAAGATCAATCAAGCAGGAAGTAGGGTATTAGCTACATCAAGAGGGCCCGAACCTAGGTAAACATCGTGTCCCCCGTCTCCTGTTACCATCGACCTTAGACGAACAGTTCGGGACCCCCTACCTAAGATCCGCCGGTTTTGACACCGACAGCGCATATTAGCTTTGAGTAAAGTCAAACTTTATAAAGTTTGACAAAATTTGTAAAAAAAAACAATGTGAACATTTACAGTAACTAATTTATATGATGTGAAAATATATGCAATGATGAATCCAATAGTATTGATTTGATGGTGCATATGTTAATATATTTTTCAACAAACTTGTTGAAAGTATTTTAGGTTTAATTTTAGACATACCTAATATGTGGAGTAAATAAAAACAAAGAAAGTACTATACAAGAGGGGGAAGGTTGATTGATGAGAAAATGTCTTCACATGCTTTACTTGTAGCCAACTCTGAAACATGTGGTTAATTATGAGGTAGTTTTGAGGAATTAGGGGCGGTAGGTCTTGAGAATTTTCGACTCAGCAAAAACACAAAAAGAACGTTGTGTGTAAATGAAATGGTGCGGCTTAAGAATCGACAAGATGATTTTTTTTGATACCCTTTTGGTTTCCCTAGCAGGGGCGGAGCTTAGTTGGGGTAGAACCGGGCCATGGCCCGCCCATGATTTTCATGCGTTTTGTATTACTATGTATGCTTCACTCAGCCCAGTCCATCATCGAGTATACGAGAAGACCAAAATGATGTCTCGCACGAGCGCACACAGCAGGAGCAGCAGCCGCTGCCTGCATCTCGCACGGGCGTAGATCTTGCATGGCACAACCAACCCCCACCAACGCGCAGATAGCACAGCCTCATCGCTGCTAAACGAACACACGCCGCCACCTCCCCTGAGCTGTCGTCCGATGCCACGACATTCTTCCAGCTCCACGGCATTGCTCGCCTCCATGCGTCCTCGCTATGGCCCCATCCTCCCTTCCCTCTGGGCTTCGGCCTCCGCTGACAACTGCCGAGTAGAGCCTATGTTCACCTCCTGACATCGATGCTGCTAGGTAATTTGCAATTATCTCCCGAGAATGTGTTTCTGTTATCCATTGGTTAGACTGAGCATAACTAATGCATTTTTCTTTGGTGAATCGGGTACCTAATGCTAAATATTTGTTCTTAAGTCCATCTGAGTGTATGAAGATAACTGAAACAAGCTTGCATAACAAGATAGAAGATGAGTATCTTGCTGCTAACTTGTTTGTCAACATAGGGTGAAAATTTATGACAACAGAAAGGGCTGGGTAGTGACTAATTCGTCAAAATTATGTGCTTTTTGTAGCCTGGCCCACTCAACTTTTTCTTTGAAGCTTGCCACTGTTGCCTAGATACATCCATTTTAGCTAATACTTCCTCTGTTCCGAATTACTTATCTTGGATTTATCTAGATACGGAGGTATCTAGCACTAAAATGAGTCTAGATACATTCGTATCTAGACAAATCCAAAACAAGTAATTCGGAACGAAGGGAGTATATGATACCGAGGGAATAGTGGCTTCGTACGGATACTAACAGCCAATAAATAATTTGTTAGGCAGCATGGGTGATGAAATAGTGCATACACGTGGTGCAAAAGAGATGAATCAGCATACCGAATTCTGCTGGTTTTGCGCCTCCTAGGCTCGTAGCTAGGTGGTTGAGGCTGGACTCAAATTGATGGTTGGAATTGGATACTTGGACCGATATGCACGCATAGTCCGTGCCTCTGGACCGGCCGGCGTACTTGAGGTCGGTGGCAGGGCAGGCAGGGTGGTGGCTCGTTAATTCCTGCGGCTGCGATCCATTGCTGCCAAGCTCGTGGCTGGCTGTGACCGCTAGGTGCGCATGTGGTCCTGTTCACTTACTCGCCCACCGAAAGCGCGGTTGTGGCACGTGAGCCCTCGCCCTTTAGGAATTGATGGTTTTCCTTTTGGTTTCTTTCTAGGAATGTCATAGAATTTTTATAGGATAGGTTTGCATAGAGAAATTTCCTTTAATGCCCTTTGATTTATAGAAATTGATTTCTATTTCTATATAGGATAGGAATTAATTTTTCACATTTTGGAGAAAAAAAACATTAGCTAAGATTTAATAAAAAAATTCATATTCTATGCATTAAATGACATCTCTTTCTTTATAGGAATTGAAATGCATGTCATCTCACTTTCTATGATTTTCCTATTTTTACAACATTTATATCCTATGAACCAAAGGAGGCCTAACTGGTTATGTCTTTGTCGTTATGTATTTAGCGACGCCTTTTTGACTACAAGGACAGATTCCGGATCGGATCCGCATACCAGTAGCTAGATCAGGCAGCAGGGTGGTACGTCCACCCAGCCAGGTAGTACTCCGTTTTGGAGGTGGTATCAGTTTTTACGTGCTCTTTACAGAGTAGTGGATGTGTAAGGCCAACTCCAACGCGCGACCAAATGGACGTCCATTTTGTCTAGATTCTGTTCGTTTGGGTAGATATTTGGAGTCGTGTTCGGATGTGTCCTGGGATGCGGTGGCCGTGCGCCCAGCGCGCGGCCGCATTCATTTACCCCATCATGTTCGCGTCTATTTAAAAAACTAAAAGCAACATTTCAAATGCCAAGCCCTAGTTCAGGCCAGCGGCCCCGGTTCATCACGCCAGCAACAGAGCCAGCGGCCTACACGTCCATCGCCGGCAACACAGCCAGCGGCCGGCAATACAGCCCGCGGCCGGCAACACAGCCAACCTCCAAAATGAATAGTTGTCCTCGCCGGCAACACAGCCAGCGGCCGACAATACAGCCGGCCATCAAAATGAATGTTTTCTCGCCGGCACACAGTCAGCGGCCCAGCGAGCAGGCGGCACCCATGCCAGCCTCCAAAAAGAACGGCCATGGCCGATCGGATGACCTAGTTCAGGCCTTTGGCGTCGAGCATCTCCTTCTGCTTGGCCTCGAACCATGCCCTCGTCTTGTCGCTCATCTTCGACAAGTCCACGCTCATGATCGCAAGGGCCACCTCCTTCGCTTTGGCGGTGGCATTCGTGGCCTCGATGTCGAGCTACCTCTACCTGGCCTTGGCGTTGTCGGCCTCGATGTCGAGCTGCCTTTGCCGGGCCGCCTCCTCCATGTCGAGCTGCTTTTGCCAGGCCGCCTCCTCCATGTTGATATTCCTCCTCTTGACCGCACCGTCGTCAGCTTCTTTCTTTGAGTCAGCATGGTCGTAGTCAGCACGGTCGTCGGCCTCTTCATCGGGCACGTACTGGGCGCGGCTATCCTAACTTTGGGTCTCCTCGGGGTCGTAGGCACGGCCATGCCCATCCTCGAAGATCACGTCCTCCATGTACTGTTGTAGAAGGGGTCGTCGACCGTTGGCATTGGTGTTGGCATTTCGTCAAACAAGACGCGGGGGGGGGGCCGGTATGGTGCCCGTGAACGGTACACGTGCTTGCTTTATTTGCATCCCAATGGACGCCCAGCTGCCGCTGCTGGACCCAGGCGTGACGTTGAGGTCGATGATGGCCGCGGGATGCGATGTGGACGGCGCGAACAAGCCCACGTCCGGCGACCCCGAGAAACGGGTCTGGCCGTCGTGCCTTGGCGGAGGAAAGCCGGGCGACATGGGCGCGGTCCGCGACGTCGGCGTCTGGCAGTGCGGAGGCCGGGCGACCGACGAGCCTGTGCTCGCGGGGTCGGCGGCCGCTACAGGGAACGCGGCCGGACGGTCCATGCCAAGCATGAGGAGGGCATGCGCTTTGTTGACGAGGTCCTCCTTCTCGTCGACCACGGCCTTGTGCCGCGCGGCCTCCATCGTATCGCGCTGGGCGGGGAACTTGGCCGCGGCGGCATTGACCTTGACCACCGCTCTCCCCTCCCTCCTATTTGTCGATTTCTCGTCCAACTTGGTGATCTCCTCCGGCGTGCACTCCGACCGCAGCTTTCCTGGCGCCTTGGCCGCCTTCTTCTTCACCTTTGTGGGCGGATCGACGGCCAGGCCGCCGGAATTCGGCGGGGCGTCGGCCATGGACGGGGGAGAGAAGGGGTGGGCGGGAGGGACATGAGAGGGTTTGTGGAAAATGGCACCAAATGGGGCGTGGGGGGAGGTTTGGTTTCTCCCACCGACAGGCGGGCCAGGGAGGACAAGCGCGCGCGTCCCGCCCGTCCGTGCGTTGTCCGTTTCACCTCAAAACCAGCGCAAACTTGAGCCGCGGACGGGGCGAAAACAGACACAAAGCGAACAAATGTCCGTTTGCGGTCGCGCGCTGGGCCGTCTGATTTGTCCATTTTACTCCAAACGGATAAGAGCGGACAGGATAGGGTCGCACGGTGAAGTTGGCTTAAGTTTTGGTACCCTCTGCTCGTGAATGTTGGCACGGGAGGGCGAGGAGCGTCCTGTTCCACATCGCGATGCACGAGAGGTTCAGATAGGTGACGATCCATATGGTTCGTCATGTGGGGATATGGTCAGCAAAGAACGAGATGGTGCACCGTACGTCATCCTCCCTCGTTCAGCAAAGCTGTAGGCTTGTGCGCCAGCCGCAGCACCTGCGTCACCCCCCGCTCTTCTTTGGATGAATTCGTATACAGATACAGCTCTCTTGCATAGTGTCCAGCACCTGCCTGCCTACGCCCCAGTACAACGTGCCATCTTCGACGAAGAATGGCCAAACTTGTTCAGCAGTAAAAACCCCGAGGATTTTGTTACTGTCCAATGGCCTGTAACGGACTGAATATTGCGATTAAGTAGACTGCACCACAATTGCATGCACTCCCAAATTGAATGTCGTGAAGTATTAGGGCATGTCCAACGCTGACCCCAACAATGTATTCGTTCACGGACCGGTGGAGACCAGTTTTACGAACAGTGATGCTAGAGTCGACTATCCAACCTTGTCTTCTAATTTTTTTGCTTTTTTTTCAAGATCGTAAGCTCAAAATAAGTGCATAAATATGATTGAAAATGTTCAAATGTGAAATTTAAATATTACAATCCAACATTCTTTTTAAATTAAAATAGTTTAAACTTGAATTCAACTAGCACACATGCTCTGGTCCACCTTAGCTGCCCATAAATGCTCAATCAAATCTGCCCTAAGTTGCTTATATTTTGCTCGATACCGAATTTATTGATACATTTGAACAAACTCATCTTACGTGGCCAAATTTTGATATGAAATTTGGATAGGATTATCCATGTTCTCAAATTCAAGAGTTGTGGCAGTGTCTTCACACTCACCCTCCATAATCATGTTTCCATGGTCGCATAACATGTCATCACCTTCCACAAGGTTTTCGGATTTTATTGTTTAGCGGATTCACGAACAATCGCAAAACGGGCACGGAGCATTCCAAATACTCTCTCCACATCCCTTCTAGCTCCTTTTTGTCTTTGGGCAAAGTGAGACCTTTTCAGACTAACTAGCTCAGAGATGGTATTAACAAAGGTAGCCCACGGAGAATAGGTAATGTCAACCAGATAGTAGCCCATGTTGTGCCCATTGACAATATAGTTGCAAGGAGGAGCTTTCCCTTCAGTCGGCCTAGTAAACAATGGAGACCGCTATAGCACATTGATTTCATTGTGAGACCCGGGCATGCCAAAAAAAGTCTGCCAAATTTGAAAATCCTATGATGAAATTGCTTTGGGAATTATGGTGAGCTTTTTAACATCGCCCTGGTATTGCCCTTGTATAGTTTTTGAACAGTTCATCCATCTGCGGTGCACACAGTCATAAGATCCAAGCAAACCACGCCGCCCACTTGTTTGATTTTCATTTATTAATTTCCTTTTTTTTCTTTTTAATTTCTCTTCTGCATTTTCTCTTGGTTATATTTCGCTTTGGAATGTTTGTCTTTAGTAAGAAATTTCCAATAATGTCTGCCTTTTCAAAATTTCAAAAATGTATTTGTTTTAAAATATGTTCAAGAATTGTTTTTTTTGAGTTTTCAAAAAATGTTTGGGAATTTAAAAATTATTCTAAATTTAGAATTGTTCAAATTACGGATTTTTTTATTTTAAAAATTATTGACAAATTCAATAAATGTTTGTGTCTTTAAAAAAGTTCACTTTTTAAAAAATGTTCAGGAATCGCTAAAATTGTTGGCAATTTCAAACAATATATTTTTATTTTTTTTCTAATACACGATGAACAATTCTTTAATACACGGTGAGCATTTCTCAAATAAAGACTAAGCATTTTTGTAATATACAAAGGGTAAAATTGTTTATATAAATGCTGTCTCGGGAACCCGTTTAGGCTTGTTGAGGCTTAAAGTGTTTAAAATGTCGAGAATGCTAAACCTACGTAAAGGCATATGTAAGGTTATGGGACTTTCCATCCCTAATCAATAAATCCCCCTGATTTTAACTGGGTGTTCCCCCTTCCTTCATTCATCCAATCAAAAGTTGTCCCTTTACCCATCACGTAGATAACGTAAAATCCCTTATGTAGATGTAGCATTGCCTTTAAAAGTGTCACAGCCCTAGAAATCTTCTTGTAATTAGTGGCATTGCATCCATGCATCATTTTCAACATCTATTAATTTTGAAATAGGGATTGATAAACCCTAGCAGCAAGTGAAATACAACTAGGGTCAAACTAAATCTTTTCCATCTACCCAAAATGGTTTTTAGAAAGGTTCATCAATTTTGGAATGGGTGAAAACTTCTTCCAAAAATGATGCACACATTTCTAGGACATTTCTGAATTTTGGAGTTAATTCATACGTATTTGAATTTGGACAATTAAATGCTATATAATATTTTAAACGTCCAAATAATTCTGAACTTAAGTGAGGGCTGTTGGAAATATTCCATACAGAGTCCACAATTATTTTCAGGGTTTTTGAAAATGCCTTAGCATTTTAATTAAGTCAAAACAATTACAGAAAAATAGAAAACAGAAACTAAATAAAAGAGAGAGAGAAGGAAACAAACCTGGCGCCACCTGGGCCTCACCTGTGCTGGCCCAGCCCACCTGGCCCCCCTCCCCTGTCGTCTTCCTCCTTTGCCAGGAGGATGGGCGTGTGCCCGCGGTGCGCCAGCACGCGCACGGCCACCGACGGCCACCTCCTGCTTGCCGTTTTCCCCCTCGACGCCCTGGGGACGCCACGCAGCCTCCCGGGTCCCTCTCTCACTCTTCCCGTGCTCCTCCCCCTCCTCTGGCTCTCTCCCTCGCACCACCGAACGCGGCCGCCGCCGCCGACGAGAACCACCACGGCCACAGCTACCCCCTCGCCCCTCGGTTGTGCCCAAGAGTTCCGCGACGTCGTCCTCGACCCCCTCATCGAACCACGCCCCGCCGGAAGCCCTGCAGCGTCGCCTTCGAGCTCTTCTTCAACCTTCGGCCGCCGGCGACCTCGTCGTCGATTCGCCGGACCCCGTGCCTCCCCTGCCTCGCCAGCAGCACCAGAAGAACTGCGGTGAGCCGCTGCACCGTTCCCCCCATGCCCGTTGCCTAATTTGCGCCCTAGCTAGCTCCACCACCCTGCCCGAAAGCTTCCTTGCCGCCGGCCATGTCGCCGCCGTGGCTAGAGCCCGCAAACGTCGCGTCAGAGCATGTTTTCGTCCTCAGCGCGTTCCTAGGAACCCAGAACACCTACCCACTCGTCCTCCCGTGCACCCTAGCACGCTGTCCATCTTCACCGAACTCCGGCCACCGCGGAAGCGGACACCGCCGTCGATCTAGGTCGTCTCCGGCGACCCCGCTAGCACCAGCCGACGCGGACGAGGCTCAGGGTCCCAACGGTGCCATCCGCGCCTCGAACCGTGGCCTGTGCTGCGATTCCGCGCATCGCCGCCGTCTCGGACCTCGCTGGCGGTTAGTCGCCAGCAGGTTTGACTGAGTTGACCCGGGGGTTTGACCCCGTCTGACCAGGGTTTGACCACCCTGGGTCACTGACGCGTGGGGCCAGCCCTGCTAATTAACCCAGGTTAGTGTTAATGTATTTAGTTAGTTTAATTAGCCTCTGACATGTGGGCCCAGGCCTTAACTAAACTAGATTACGTTTAGTTTAATTTTAATTAACCTTGTTAGTTAACAGTGTCACTGACGTGTGGATCCCAGACGTCAGGTTTGACCTGGACTAGTGTTGTTGACCGGCTGACGTCGTGCAGTCGTCATGCTGATGCAGTAATGCATTTTCTGGTTTTAGTCTAATTTAAAATAGCCAGGAAATTCCAGAAAAAGCCCCAAACTTCTAAAATTCATAGAAAATTATCTGTAACTCCAAATAAGATAAATAATATATGAAAAATTATCAGAAAAATCCAAAGAATCTGTTTATGGCATTTTCATGCATGTTTGAACAAGTTAACCTCACCGAATAGGACAATTCATGATTATGGAAGAAATGGTAATTAATTTTGGAGTTGGAATTTGCTATAGGTTTGAATTCCACTTCAATGAATATGACTAACTGTTGCACTAGGTCAATTAGTACTTTAATATGACATATCATTCATATGAATGTGCATTGCATTGATTGTGGTTCCTTTTCTGTTTGCCGGTGTTGTTCCCCCTCGGTAGATGTTGTTCCAACGCGGTGATCGTTGACACTGATGAAGACCCAATGTTATCTTCAGAAGTGCCAGGCAAGCAAAACCCCCTTGTTTATTCCGATACAATCCTACTCTCTCGCTCCTGCTCTCTTTTACTGCATTAGGACAACACCGTTTCAACTGTTACATGCTGCGGTAGCTGAACCCCTTTCCTCTGCATGACCTGTCA
Source organism: Triticum dicoccoides (assembly GCF_002162155.2). Lineage (NCBI taxonomy): Eukaryota > Viridiplantae > Streptophyta > Magnoliopsida > Poales > Poaceae > Triticum > Triticum dicoccoides. The sequence continues at coordinate 433,285,923 of NC_041390.1, forward strand.
TTGCCACAGTAAATAGATGAAACCCACTAGCATGAGTAGGAATTGTTTGAGCCCTTATGTGCCTACTCATTCATGCTTGTTGTCATGCCTGCTACTGTTTAGAGTTGAGTCAGGTCTGATTCATCAGGAATGAATTGGAATGTGGTGAACATGTCTTACTGTTGAGAGCTAAGTGTGTGAACACGATTTGGTAAAGGTAGCGGTGAGAGGCCATGTAGGAGTACATGGTGGGTTGTCTCATTGCAGCCGTCCTTAGAAACTGAGTTCTGTGTTTGTGATCCATGAACAGTTACTACCACACATTGGGCTCCAGGCGCTCCAAGCTCTCTCGACTTATTAATCAACTTGATCTCTGTCTAGGAGTTGCAACTAGTTTCTGGTGTTTGTAGATAGTGTTAGTAGTCTACCAAGTGGCACCCGGTACAGGTGGGCTTGGGACAGACTAGGCACAGTGGCCCGGTGTACCAAGTGGCACCCGGATGGTGGGCTTGGGAACCCTGCTCACATCGTTTGGGGCCGTGAGCGACACCCCGGCCGGATCTCCTTGCAGATGGAACCCGAATAGGCGATAAACCTGGACTAGGGACTTGTTGGTTAGTCAGGTCGTGGCCGACTCCCTCGCCAGGCTTCCGCTTGAAGGTTGCCGAGATACACGATGTGTACATGGTGGTAAGTGGCGAGAGCGTGTGTGAAGAAGTACACCCCTGCAGGGTTATCATTATCTATTCGAATAGCCGGATTCCTCGGATATGGAAACTTGGACCCCTTGCATAGTTCATAGACAAGCAAAAGTGGATACTCTAAAATGCGCAAGATAAGTGTGAGTGCTATGGATGGCGTTCTCGCAGGGAGACGGGAGCGGATCCATAGTGGTGTATTGATATGGTGAATATGTGGACTCGTGTGCGCCACCTCAAAAGACTTACTTGCAGTCGTAGTTCAGGTTAGCCACTGAGTCAAAAGTTGGCTTGCTGCAGTTAAACCCCACCACCCCTTTTGTTGATAATGAAGCATATGTAGCTAGTTCTGATGTAAGTCTTGCTGGGTACATTTGTACTCACGTTTGCTTAATTTATGTTTTGCAGAGAGACGTCAGTATCACTAGTAGTTCCGCTTGGACTTCGACGTTTAGCTTGTTACCTCAGCTACGACCTTGTACCCTTGGGAGGGTCTTGTAGATAGTCAGGCTCATCAGCCTTTTTCATTTGTAGATGTCTGTACTCAGACATGTTAAGCTTCCGCATGTGCTTTGACTTGTATGCTCTGAATGTGGGTCATGAGACCCATGCTTGTAATATCTCGCTCCTCGGAGCCTAATGAATAAATACTTGAGTCGTAGAGTCTTGTTGTGATGCCATGTTGTATGTACTCATATCGGGCATATTGTGTGTATGATTGAAATGCTTGGTATGAGTGGGATCCGACAATCTAGTTGTTTATCCTTGGCAGCCTATCATATGGGGAAATGTAGTCTAGTGTTTTCTGAGCGATAGTAGTCCGCTACAGCCCGGTTCACCGGAGTCCTGCTAGCCCAGCACTACTGCTCGGAACACTTGACTGGTCGGCATGTGTTTCACTTCGTTCCTGTGTCTGTCCCTTCGGGGAAATGTCACGCGGTGACTTCCGGAGTCCTGCCTAGCCTGCTACAGCCCGGGTTACCGGAGTCCTGTTAGCCCAGTGCTACAGCCCGGATTCACACATTGATGACCGACATGCTCGATGTGATTCATGTATGCCTGTCCTCATGGGTTAGCGCCGCTTTGGGTTCACGACTAGCCATGTCGGCCCGGGTTCTCTGTCATATGGATGCTAGCGACACTATCATATACGTGAGCCAAAAGGCGCAGACGGTCCTGGGCCAGGTAAGGTGGCACCCGTGGGAATATCGTGTGTGAGGCCGCAAAGTGATATGATGTGTTACATGCTAGATCGATGTGGCTTAGGATCGGGGTCCTGACAGCTTTGGTATCAGAGCCTGACTGCCTGTAGGTTTACCAAGCCAAACTGGTCGAAGTTGTGTCTAGAAATGCTTTAGTTATATAAGGGAACTAATTGTGGAAGGGAATGCAAGGCTCTTTTTACTCCTTATCCTCATGACCTTCTGATCTAAGTCATCTTATCTTTTCCACGGGGTTAAGAGCTAGGCTTCTCTTCTATCTCTCAGGATGACGTGTTACTAAACCATAGTTGCCTAGGATTGTTGAGTTTAAGCCTCAGTTCAGCTCCTACTACTTCTGTATGTTGACAGTTGATCTCAGAACCTCAATGTTGTGATGTGGAGTGGCTATGCTACCATATTGCATAATGTCTCAAATCTTTTGAGCATTTACAGCCGTTATGCTGTCCGAGTCATCCCAGGTTTCTAGATAATCTGATGCATTTGCAAAACCTTTCTTTCCATTCTCGATGTCCTTTATGGTCAGATAAGCATACTAACCGGTGCGTTGAGGTAATTTATTGCCTCGACATATATGTTGGAGCTATTATTATGACCCTAGGTGTTTTAGGGAGTCACCTAGTAATCTAGCAATGCTTTGTGTTCCTGGTGTGATGATTCTGGCCACCATTCTCGAAAGCATCCCGTGATGCCACTTAGTAGTAGGCATTCTACTCCTGGGTTTTTGAACCCGAGATTCACCCTACTTCATGTTGTTAGTATTTGCTAGTTCCCTTAAGATATTAGTAACCCTTGTGATAGTCCTCGAGGTCCGTGGTATATCCTTCTTCCAATACCATGAACCAATATGGCAAAAGTTCGTTGAACCAAAAGATCACAATAAGAGTGCTCTTGACGAGTTCTCTATTCAAATTGTGAGTCTGCCAGTCCTTCTTCTGCATGGGTTATCCGGAAGAAATATGTTGAACTTGTTCAACATACTAATCCATGCGTCCAAAACTCAAAACAATTATACGTTCCTTGAGTTGTCCCCTTTTTGTTGTATTCCGACCTTAGCCTATCAGTTGATAGTCAAGAGTATGTGTGCACTCGTGTTTATCGGTGCCTTTTACTCTTGTGTCCGTCAAACCATTCTATTTCGGAATGACTAGGAGAAACAAACTCCAGTACCTCATCCATTTCTAGGATTGGGTCAAAGCAGTTGTATTCCGCAGATCAAATGCAATCAAGCTTTTGTTCTGTTCTACCCTGAAGTATTACCCACTTTATGTCAGGAACGTCATGAGAATTGCACCACCTCTTATCAATTCTTGACGTAGTAATACTTCTCGCTATCATTATTCATTGCTCGGTCTCGTGTTGTTGTAATCAGAATGCCGACAAGTGAACCATGATGTGTGAAATCAATACTCCTAGCAACCGTGTTGCTTGCTAGTTCATGGACAATAACCTTATCCTTAGCGTGTTGATTATTGAATCATCACCCTAAGGTTTATCGTGCTACCTAGTCCTTATTCTGGTGCACTCTTCGGTCAATGAGTTAGGATTATCCAATCCCTTGCTTATTTGATCATATCATCTTGCTCTGAAAGGCAAGATTGTTCTCGAGCTTAGTAACATATCTCCATCGATTGTTCCTCGCGATCGGTTGTTGAATCCATCGTCTTGTCCAAACCTTGATTTGAGTGTGGGCTATCGTCAAATCAAATCAGAACCAACGGTATTCGTAATGTTGTCTTACTCGCGTTTGTCCCTCGAGCATACACCATTATACCTTTTGGTCTGACCAATGCTATCGCTTGTTCACATAGTTGTGGAATTCCATCTTCATGGAAATCTGGATGACCTGTTGTTGAGCCCATCGGCAATATTCTCATCTTGTCCATGATTCAGGTTGAACATTACACTAGTATTGGAAACTTTGTAAGCAATGCCTTTGTGTTCCGTTCATGAGGCATATGATTGGCTGCAAGAAGTGACTTTCTCCAAGTTCACGTGCATTAGGTGTAAGTTGCCGCCATGAATTTGAGAAAGGTTTGTTTTGTTTCCCTTGGAATCCTCACAAATCGGTCATGCATGTGCGAAGTATTCCGTGGTCTGTTAGACTGATCATCTTCGTTCCATATGAATTCTTTAGCACACCAAGCCACTGATTGATTTGTTCAAGGAGAAGAAGTTTCTTCCTAAGAGCTAGACTTACGCAAGGACTTCGATATCCTCGTTGATGGTTTCCTCCCCGAACTCGGTAGTATTTCATTGTAAGACTACCAGGTGACCATGCTTGTCTGGGACAGCGTGTTCACATGCTTGTAGCAGAACCAGCTCATGTTTTGGAGCTTGCTATCGTAGTTCATTTCTCGAGAATCTCGCAACGCCATCTCGTCGAATTGTGTTGCGAACTTTCTTTTCAGACATGCTGAGTCTGAAGTATCCTATTACCAATCGGATCTGAATCTCAGGCTGATATGATGGTTGGAACATTCCCAATAGTTGCATCTTGTTCCCAGATTGCACCGCCATTGTGCCAATCCCCCATGGGTTGTCCTTCTCGGTAGTTGCTGTCCAATATCATCTTCAAAAGTGGACTTACCATGGGTCCCCTCCACCTCTGATGATAAGCAAATCATTCTTTGCGTTGTATTCAACAAGGTAGTCCACATCATCCATTCTAGTCCGGGTATGCCATCCCTTTGTACTCCGCCAAACGATTGTCGTGAATTGCCTTAGGCTGGTATAAAGAGTTTCAATGATCTCTGAATCAAAAGTAATTCTTTTTGCCACTTAAGGGAATATTTCTGTGAGTCACCTTTCCCGAGGTGCCCCGTTATGGAATCATGGCAATTATTTCCTCGCCACCTTGACACCATCCACCATCTCTCTAAGCGTGGAATTGTTGCCCACCAAATCAAATCCTGTCGTTTGTCCTTCCATCCCCCTCGATGTGTTTTGTGTCTTAACTCGAGATGTGTCGACATCCCATTCCGCGAGTTGATCTTGTATAGCTCGGTCTTCGAGAAGATCAATCCTAGTAGAGTTTCTTTCCGTCTTCATCGCGTGGATGAAGATCTCGAAAGCAAAGACGTCAAGATCAATATGATGCAATGAAGCTACTTCTTCAAGAAGGGCAGTTGGATCGTGAAGATTGTGTTAGCTCGTGTCCCTCTGTCTTCTTACCTCATGTCTCGAATCTCGGGATGAGATTCTTGTTTAGTGGGGGTGAGTTGTCACAGCCCTAGAAATCTTCTTGTAATTAGTGGCATTGCATCCATGCATCATTTTCAACATCTATTAATTTTGAAATGGGGACTAATAAACCCTAGCAGCAAGTGAAATACAACTAGGGTCAAACTAAATCTTTTCCATCTACCCAAAATGGTTTTTAGAAAAGTTCATCAATTTTGGAATGGGTGAAAGCTTCTTCCAAAAATGATGCACACATTTCTAGGACATTTCTGGATTTGGAGTTAATTCATACGTATTTGAATTTGGACAATTAAATGCTATATAATATTTTAAATGTCCAAATAATTCTGAACTTAAGTGAGGGCTGTTGGAAATATTCCATACAGAGCCCACAATTATTTTCAAGGTTTTTGAAAATGCCTTAGCATTTTAATTAAGTCAAAACAATTACATAAAAATAGAAAACAGAAACTAAATAAAAGAGAGAGAGAAGGAAACAAACCTGGCGCCACCTGGGCCTCACCTGTGCTGGCCCAGCCCACCTGGCCCCCCTCCCCTGTCGTCTTCCTCCTTTGCCAGGAGGATGGGCGTGTGCCCGCGGTGCGCCAGCACGCGCACGGCCACCGACGGCCACCTCCTGCTTGCCGTTTTCCCCCTCGACGCCCTGGGGACGCCACGCAGCTGTTGGGTTTCATTGTAATTTCAAAAAATTTCCTACGCACACGCAAGATCATGGTGATGCATAGCAACGAGAGGGGAGAGTGTGATCTACGTACCCTTGTAGATCGACAACGGAAGCGTTAGGTTGATGTAGTCGTACGTCTCCACGGCCCGACCGATCAAGCACCGAAACTACGGCACCTCCGAGTTCTAGCACACGTTCAGCTTGATGACGATCCCCGGACTCCGATCCAGCAAAGTGTCGGGGAAGAGTTCCGTCAGCACGACGGCGTGGTGACGATCTTGATGTACTACCGTCGCAGGGCTTCGCCTAAGCACTGCTATAATATTATCGAGGACTATGGTGGAAGGGGGCACCGCACACGGCTAAGAATATGATCACATGGATCAACTTGTGTCTCAAGGGGTGCCCTCTGCCTCCGTATATAAAGGATCAAAGGGGGGGGGCGGCCATCATAGGGCGCGCCAGGAGGAGTCCTACTCCCTCCGGGAGTAGGATTCCCCCCCTTTCCTAGTTGGAATAGGATTCGTTAAGTGGGAAAGAGGAGAGAGAGAAGGAAGGGGGGCGCCGGCCCCCTCTCTCCTTGTCCTATTCGGACTAGGGGGGAGGGGTGCGCGGCCCAGCCCTGGCCACCTCTCCTCTCTTCCACTAAGGCCCATTAAGGCCCATATACCTCCCGGGGGGTTCCGGTAACCTCCTGTTAATCCGGTAAAATCCCGATTTCACCCGGAACACTTCCGATATCCAAATATAGGCTTCCAACATATCAATCTTTATGTCTCGACCATTTCGAGACTCCTCGTCATGTCCGTGATCACATCCGGGACTCCGAACAAACTTCGGTACATCAAAATGCATAAACTCATAATATAACTGTCATCGAAACCTTAAGCGTGCGGACCCTACGGGTTCGAGAACAATGTAGACATGACCGAGACACGTCTCCGGTCAACAACCAATAGCGAAACCTCTCCGACAATCGGAGTGACAAATCCTAATCTCAAAATATGCCAACCCAACATGTACCTTTGGAGACACCTGTAGAGCACCTTTATAATCACCTGGTTACGTTGCGACGTTTGGTTGCACACAAAGTGTTCCTCCGGTAAACGGGAGTTGCATAATCTCATAGTCATAGGAACATGTATAAGTCATGAAGAAAGCAATAGCAACATACTAAACGATCGGGTGCTAAGCTAATGGAATGGGTCATGTCAATCAGATCATTCACCTAATGATGTGATCTCGTTAATCAAATAACAACTCTTTGTCCATGGTTAGGAAACATAACCATCTTTGATTAACAAGCTAGTCTAGTAGAGGCATACTAGTGACACTCTGTTTGTCTATGTATTCACACATGTATTATGTTTCTAGTTAATACAATTCTAGCATGAATAATAAACATTTATCATGATATAAGGAAATAAATAATAACTTTATTATTGCCTCTAGGGCATATTTCCTTCAGCAGCCTCCCGGGTCCCTCTCTCACTCTCTCCCGTGCTCCTCCCCTTCCTCTGGCTCTCTCCCTCGCACCACCGAACGCGGCCGCCGCCGCCGACGAGAACCACCACGGCCACAGCTTCCCCCTCGCCCTTCGGTTGTGCCCAAGAGTACCGCGACGTCGTCCTCGACCCCCTCACCGAACCACACCCCGCTGGAAGCCCTACAGCGTCGCCTTCGAGCTCTTCTTCAACCTTCGGCCGCCGGTGACCTTGTCGTCGATTCGCCGGACCTCGTGCCTCCCCTGCCTCGCCAGCAGCACCAGAAGAACTGTGGTGAGCCGCTGCACCGTTTCCCCCATGCCCGTTGCCTAATTTGCGCCCTAGCTAGCTCCACCACCCTACCCGAAAGCTTGCTCGCCGCCGGCCATGTCGTCGCCGTGGATAGTGTTGGGGAACGTAGCAGAAATTCAAAATTTTCCTACGTGTCACCAAGATCTATCTATGGAGAAACCAGCAACGAGGGGAACGAGAGTGCATCTACATACCCTTGTAGATCGCTAAGAGGAAGCGTTCAAGAGAACGGGGTTGATGGAGTCGTACTCGCCGTGATCCAAATCACCGATGATCCTAGTGCCGAACGGACGGCACCTCCGCGTTCAACACACGTACAGCCCGGTGACGTCTCCCACGCCTTGATCCAGCAAGGAGAGAGGGAGAGGTTGAGGAAGACTCCATCCAGCAGCAGCACAACGGTGTGGTGGTGGTGGAGGAGCGTGGCAATCCTGCAGGGCTTCGCCAAGCACCACGGGAGAGGAGAAGGACTTGGGAGAGGGGGAGGGCTGCACCGAAGGCAAAGGTCAGAAGTCTTCCATCTCCCCCACTATATATAGGGGGGCCAAGGGGGGTGGGGGCGCCGGCCCTAGGAGATCCAATCTCGTAGGGGGGCGGCGGCCAAGGGAGGATTCCCTCCCCCCCAAGGCACCTAGGGGGTGCCTTCCCCTTGTGGGATTCTTCCCTTCTTGAAACCCTAGGCGCATGGGCCTCTTGGGGCTGGTTCCCTTGGCCCATGTAGGCCAAGGAGCACCCCCTACAGCCCATGTGGCCCTCCGGGGCTTGTGGCCCCACTTGGTGGACCCCCGGGACCCTCCCGGTGGTCCCGGTACGTTACCGATAAACCCCGAAACTTTTCCGGTGACCAAAACAGGACTTCGCATATATAAATCTTTACCTCCGGACCATTCCGGAACTCCTCGTGACATCCGGGATCTCATCCGGTACTTCTAACAACATTCGGTAACCACATACAAACTTCCTTTATAACCCTAGCGTCATCGGACCTTAAGTGTGTAGACCCTACGGGTTCGGGAGACATGCAGACATGACTGAGACGTTCTCCGGTCAATAACCAACAGCGGGATCTGGATACCCATGTTGGCTCCCACATGTTCCACGATGATCTCATCGGATGAACCACGATGTCAAGGACTTAATCAATCCCGTACACAGTTCCCTTTGTCTATCGGTACGATACTTGCCCGAGATTCGATCGTCGGTATCCCGATACCTTGTTCAATCTCGTTACCGGCAAGTCTCTTTACTCGTTCCGTAACACATCATCCCGTGATCAACTCCTTGATCACATTGTGCACATTATGATGATGTCCTACCGAGTGGGCCCAGAGATACCTCTCCGTTTACACGGAGTGACAAATCCCAGTCTCGATTCGTGCCAACCCAACAGACACTTTCAGAGATACCTATAGTGTACCTTTATAGCCACCCAGTTACGTTGTGACGTTTGGCACACCCAAAGCATTCCTACGGTATCCGGGAGTTGCACAATCTCATGGTCTAAGGAAATGATACTTGACATTAGAAAAGCTTTAGCATACGAACTACACGATCTAGTGCTATGCTTAGGATTGGGTCTTGTCCATCACATCATTCTCCTAATGATGTGATCCCGTTATCAACGACATCCAATGTCCATGGTCAGGAAACCGTAACCATCTATTGATCAATGAGCTAGTCAACTAGAGGCTTACTAGGGACATGGTGTTGTCTATGTATCCACACATGTATCTGAGTTTCCTATCAATACAATTCTAGCATGGATAATAAACGATTATCATGAACAAGGAAATATAATAATAATCAACTTATTATTGCCTCTAGGGCATATTTCCAATAGTCTCCCACTTGCACTAGAGTCAATAATCCAGTTCACATCGCCATGTTATTAACACTCACAGGTCACATCGCCATGTGACTAACACCCAAGAGTTTACTAGAGTCAGTAGTCTAGTTCACATCACTATGTGATTAACACTCAATGAGTTCTAGGTTTGATCATGTTGCTTGTGAGAGAGGTTTTAGTAAACGGGTCTGCAACATTCAGATCCATATGTACTTCGCAAATCTCTATGTCATCTCCTAGATGCAGCTACCACGTTCTATTTGGAGCTATTCCAAATAACTGTTCTACTATACGAATCCAGTTTACTACTCAGAATAATCTGGATTAGTGTCAAAGTTTGCATCGGCGTAACCCTTTACGACGAACTCTTTTACCACCTCCATAATCGAGAAAATTCCTTAGTCCACTAGTTACTAAGGATAACTTTGATCGTTGTCTTGTGATCCATTCTTGGATCACTCTTGTACCCCTTGACCGACTCATGGCAAGGCACATTTCAGGTGCGGTACACAGCATAGCATACTTTAGAGCCTACATCTAAAGGATAGGGGACGACCTTCGTCCTTTCTCTCTATTCTGCCGCGGTCAGGTTTCGAGTCTTACTCAATGTTCACACCTTATAACACAACCAAGAACTCCTTCTTTGCCGATCCATTTTGAACTCCTTCAAAATCTTGTCACGGTATGTGCTCATTTGAAAGTACCATTAAGCGTTTTGATCTATCCTTATAGATATTGATGCTCAATGTTCAAGTGGCTTAATCCAGGCTTTCCATTGAAAAATACTTTCCAAATAACCCTATATGCTTTCCAGAAATTCTACGTCATTTTCGATCAACAACATGTTAACAACACATACTCATCGGAAATTTTATAGTGCTCCCACTCACTTCTTTGGAAATACAAGTTTCTCATAAACTTTGTATAAACCCAAAACCTTTGATCATCTCATCAAAGCGTACATTCCAACTCCGGGATGCTTACTCCAGTCCCTAGAAGGATTGCTGGAGCTTTGCATACTTATTAGCATCTTTCAGGATTGACAAAACCTTCCGGTTGTATCACATACAACCTTTCCTCAAGAAAATCGTCGAGGAAACAATGTTTTGACATCCTATCTGCAAGATTTCATAAATAATGCAGTAATCGCTAATATAATTCCAATAGACTCTTAGCATCGCTACGAGTGAGAAAGTCTCATCGTAGTCAACTCCTTGAACTTGTCGGAAAACATCTTAACGACAAGTCGAGCTTTCTTAATGGTGACATTTACCATCATTGTCCGTCTTCCTTTTAAATCCATATGTACCTAACAACCTTACGACCATCAAGTAGTTCTTCCAAAGTCTACACTTTGTTTTCATATATGGATCCTCCCTCGGATTATATGGCTTCGAGCCATTTCGGAATCCAGGCCCACCATCGCTTCTCCATAGCTCATAGGTTCATTGTTGTCTAGCAACATGACTTTCAAGACAGGATTACATACCACTCTGAAGTAGTACGCATCCTTGTCATCCTACGAGGTTTGGGAGTGACTTGATCTGAAGTTTCATGATCACTATCATAAGCTTCCACTTCAATTGGTGTAGGTGCCACAGGAACAACTCCCTGTGCCCTGTCACACACTAGTTGAAGAGACGGTTCAATAACCTCATCAAGTCTCCACCATCCTCCCACTCAATTCTTTCGAGAGAAACTTTTCCTCGAGAAAGGACCCGATTCTAGAAACAATCCCTTATTGCTTTCGGATCTGAGACAGGAGGTATACCCAACTGTTTTGGGTGTCCTATGAAGATGTATTCATCCGCTTTGGGTTCGAGTTTATCGGCCTGAAACTTTTTCACATAAGCGTCGCAACCCCAAACTTTTAAGAAATGACAGCTTAGGTTTCTCTAAACCATAGTTCATATGGTGTCATCTCATCGGAATTACGTGGTGCCCTATTTAAAGTGAATGTGGTTGTCTCTAATGCCTAACCCATAAACTATTGTGGTAATTCGATAAGAGACATCATGGTATGCATCATATCCAATAGGGTGCAGTTATGATGTTCGGACACACCATCACACTATGGTGTTCCAAGCTGTATCAGTTGTGAAACAATTTCCACAATGTCTTACGTCTGTGCCAAACTCGTAATTCAGATATTCATCTCTATGATCATATCATAGACATTTTATCCTCTTGTCACGACGATCTTTCAACTTCACCCTGAAATTACTTGAACCTTTCAATAATTCAGACTCGTGATTCATCAAGTAAATATACTCAACATCTACTCAAATCATCTGTGAAGTAAGAACATAACGATATCCACTACACGCCTCAGCACTCATTGGACTGCACACATCAAAATGTATTACTTCCAACAAGTTTCTTTCTAGTTCCATTTTACTGAAAACGAGGCTTTCAGTCATCTTGCCCATGTGGTATGATTTGCATGTCTCAAGTGATTCAAAATCAAGCGAGTCCAAACGGTCCATTTGTATGGAGTTTCTTCATGCATATATACCAATAGGCATGGTTCGCATGTCTCAAGTGATTCAAAATCAAGTGAGTCCAAAGATCCATCAACATGGAGCTTCTTCATGCGTTTTATACCAATATGACTCAAATTGCAGTGCCACAAGTATGTGGTACTATCATTACTATCTTTTGGCATGAACATGTGTATCACTACGATCGAGATTCAATAAACCATTCATTTTAGGTGTAAGACCTATTGAAGGTATTATTCAAATAAACAGAGTAACCATTATTCTCCTTAAATGAATAACCGTATTGTGATAGACATAATCCAATCATGTCTATGCTCAACGCAAACACCAAATAACAATTATTCAGGTTTAACACCAATCTCGATGGTAGAGGGAGCGTGCGATGCTTGATCATATCAACATTGGAAACACTTCCAACACATATCGTCAGCTCACCTTTAGCTAGTCTCCGTTTATTCCGTAGCTTTTATTTCGAGTTACTAACACTTAGCAACCGAACCGGTATCTAATACCCTGGTGCTACTAGGAGTACTAGTAAAGTACACATCAACACAATGTATATCCAATATACTTCTATCGACCTTGCCAGCCTTCTAATCTACCAAGTATGTAGGGTAATTCTGCTCCAGTGGCTGTTCCCCTTATTACAGAAGCACTTAGTCTCGGGTTTGGGTTCAACCTTGGGTTTCTTCACTAGAGCAGCAGCTGAACTGCCGTTTCATGAAGTATCCCTTCTTGCCCTCGCCCTTCTTGAAACTAGTGGTTTCACCAACCATCAACAATTGATGCTCCTTCTTGATTTCTACCTTTTTGTGGTGTCAAACATCACGAATATCTCAAAGATCATCATATATGTCCTCGATATGTTATAGTTCATCACGAAGCTCTAGCAGCTTGGTGGTAATGACTTCGGAGAAACATCATTATCTCATCTGGAAGATCAACTCCCACTCGATTCAAATGATTGTTGTACTCAGACAATCTGAGCACAAGCTCAACAATTGAGCTTTTCTCCCTTAGTTTGTAGGCTAAGAAAATCATCGGAGGCCTTATACCTCTTGACGTGGGCACGAGCCTGAAATCCCAATTTCAGCCCTCGAAACATCTCATATGTTTCGCGACGTTTCAAAACGTCTTCGGTGCCTCAACTCTAAACCGTTTAACTGAACTATCACGTAGTTATCAAAATGTGTATGTCAGATGTTCGCAACATCCACAGACGACGTTCGAGGTTCAGCACACTGAGCGGTGCATTAAGGACATAAGCCTTCTATGAAGCAATGAGGACAATCCTCAGTTTACGGACCTAGTCCGCATAATTGCTACTATCAATTTTCAACTAAATTTTCTCTAGGAACATAACTAAACAGTAGAACTGAAGCGCGAGCTACGACATAATTTGCGAAGACCTTTTGACTATGTTCAGGATAATTAAGTTCATCTTATGAACTCCCACTCAGATAGACATCCCTCTAGTCATCTAAGTGATTACATGATCCGAGTCAACTAGGCCGTGTCCGATCATCACGTGAGACGGACTAGTCAACATCGGTGAACATCTTCATGTTGATCGTATCTACCATACGACTCATGCTCGACCTTTCGGTCTTCTGTGTTCCGAGGCCATGTCTGTACACATGCTAGGCTCATCAAGTCAACCTAAGTGTTTCGCGTGTGTAAATCTGTCTTACACCCGTTGTATGTGAACATTAGAATCTAACACCCGATCATCACGTGGTGCTTCGAAACAACGAACTGTCGCAACGGTGCACAGTTAGGGGAAACACTTTCTTGAAATTATTATGAGGGATCATCTTATTTACTACCGTCGTTCTAAGTAAACAAGATGTATAAACATGATAAACATCACATGCAATCAAATAGTGACATGATATGGCCATCATCACTTTGCTCCTCTTGATCTCCATCTTCGGGGCTCCATGATCATCATCGTCACCGGCATGACACCATGATCTCCATCATCATGATCTCCATCATCGTGTCTTCATGAAGTTGTCTCGCCAACTATTACTTCTACTTCTACAGCTAACGGTTAGCAATAAAGTAAAGTAATTACATGACGTTTATGTTGACACGCAGGTCATAAATAAATTAAGACAACTCCTATGGCTCCTGCCGGTTGTCATACTCATCGACATGCAAGTCGTGATTCCTATTACAAGAACATGATCAATCTCATACATCACATATCATTCATCACATTCTTCTTGGCCATATCACATCACATAGCATACCCTGCAAAAACAAGTTAGACGTCCTCTAATTGTTGTTTGCATGTTTTACGTGGCTGCTATGGGTTTCTAGCAAGAACGTTTCTTACCTACGCAAAACCACAACGTGATATGCCAATTGCTTTTTACCCTTCATAAGGACCCTGTTCATCGAATCCGATCCGACTAAAGTGGGAGAGACAGGCACCCGCTAGCCACCTTATGCAACTAGTGCATGTCAGTCGGTGGAACCAGTCTCACGTAAGAGTACGTGTAAGGTCGGTCCGGGCCGCTTCATCCCACAATGCCGCCAAATCAAGATTGGACTAGTAACGGTAAGCATATTGAACAAAATCAACGCCCACAACTACTTTGTGTTCTACTCGTGCATAGAAACTACGCATAGACCTAGCTCATGATGCCACTGTTGGGGAACGTAGCAGAAATTCAAAATTACGTGTCACCAAGATCTATCTATGGAGAAACCAGCAACGAGGGGAAGGAGAGTGCATCTACATACCCTTGTAGATCGCTAAGTGGAAGCATTCAAGAGAACGGGGTTGATGGAGTCGTACTCGCCGTGATCCAAATCACCGATGATCCTAGTGCCGAACGGACGGCACCTCCGCGTTCAACACACGTACAGCCCGGTGACGTCTCCCACGCCTTGATCCAGCAAGGAGAGAGGGAGAGGTTGAGGAAGACTCCATCCAGCAGCAGCACAATGGCGTGGTGGTGGTGGAGGAGTGTGGCAATCCTGCAGGGCTTCGCCAAGCACCACGGGAGAGGAGAAGGACTTGGGAGAGGGGGAGGGCTGCACCAAAGGCAAAGGTCAGAAGTCTTCCATCTCCCCCACTATATATAGGGGGGCCAAGGGGGGGGGGCGCCGGCCCTAGGAGATCCAATCTCGTAGGGGGGCGGCGGCCAAGGGAGGATTCCCTCCCCCCCAAGGCACCTAGGGGGTGCCTTCCCCTTGTGGGACTCTTCCCTTCTTGAAACCCTAGGCACATGGGCCTCTTGGGGATGGTGCCCTTGGCCCATGTAGGCCAAGGAGCACCCCCTACAGCCCATGTGGCCCTCCGGGGCTTGTGGCCCCACTTGGTGGACCCCCGGGACCCTCCCGGTGGTCCCGGTACGTTACCGATAAACCCCGAAACTTTTCCGGTGACCAAAACAGGACTTCGCATATATAAATCTTTACCTCCGGACCATTCCGGAACTCCTCGTGACGTCCGGGATCTCATCCGGGACTTCGAACAACATTCGGTAACCACATACAAACTTCCTTTATAACCCTAGCGTCATCGAACCTTAAGTGTGTAGACCCTACGGGTTCGGGAGACATGCAGACATGAGTGAGACGTTCTCCGGTCAATAACCAACAGCGGGATCTGGATACCCATGTTGGCTCCCACATGTTCCACGATGATCTCATCGGATGAACCACGATGTCAAGGACTTAATCAATCCCGTACACAGTTCCCTTTGTCTATCGGTACGATACTTGCCCGAGATTCGATCGTCGGTATCCCGATACCTTGTTCAATCTCGTTACCGGCAAGTCTCTTTACTCGTTCCGTAACACATCATCCCGTGATCAACTCCTTGATCACATTGTGCACATTATGATGATGTCCTACCGAGTGGGCCCAGAGATACCTCTCCGTTTACACGGAGTGACAAATCCCAGTCTCGATTCGTGCCAACCCAACAGACACTTTCGGAGATACCTGTAGTGTACCTTTATAGCCACCCAGTTACGTTGTGACGTTTGGCACACCCAAAGCATTCCTACGGTATCCGGGAGTTGCACAATCTCATGGTCTAAGGAAATGATACTTGACATTAGAAAAGCTTTAGCATACGAACTACACGATCTAGTGCTATGCTTAGGATTGGGTCTTGTCCATCACATCATTCTCCTAATGATGTGATCCCGTTATCAACGACATCCAATGTCCATGGTCAGGAAACCGTAACCATCTATTGATCAACGAGCTAGTCAACTAGAGGCTTACTAGGGACATGGTGTTGTCTATGTATCCACACATGTATCTGAGTTTCCTATCAATACAATTCTAGCATGGATCATAAACGATTATCATGAATAAGGAAATATAATAATAATCAATTTACTATTGCCTCTAGGGCATATTTCCAACAGATAGAGCCCGCAAACATCGCGTCAGAGCATGTTTTTGTCCTCAGCGCGTTCCCAAGAACCTGGAACACCTATCCACTCGTCCTCCCGTGCACCGTAGCACGCTGTCCATCTTCACAGAACTCCGGTCGCCGCGGAAGTGGACACAGCCGTCGATCTAGGTCGTCTCCGGCGACCCCGCTAGCACCAGCTGACGCGGACGAGGCTCAGGGTCCGAACGGTGCCATCCGCGCCTCGAACCGTGGCCTGTGCTGCGATTCCGCGCATCGCCGCCGTCTCGGACCTCACCGGCGGTTAGTCACCGGCAGGTTTGACTGAGTTGACCCGTGGGTTTGACCCCGTCTGACCAGGGTTTGACCACCCTGGGTCACTGACGCGTGGGGCCAGCCCTGCTAATTAACCCAGGTTAGTGTTAATGTATTTAGTTAGTTTAATTAGCCTCTGACATGTGGGCCCAGGCCTTAACTAAACTAGATTAGGTTTAGTTTAATTTTAATTAACCTTGTTAGTTAACTGTGTCACTGACGTATGGATCCCAGATGTCAGGTTTGACCTGGACTGGCATTGTTGACCGGCTGACGTCGTGCAGTCGTCATGCTGATGCAGTAATGCATTTTCTGGTTTTAGTCTAATTTAAAATAGCCAGGAAATTCCGGAAAAAGCCCCAAACTTCTAAAATTCATAGAAAATTATCTATAACTCCAAATAAGATAAATAATATATGAAAAATTATCAGAAAAATCCAAAGAATCTGTTTATGGCATTTTCATGCATGTTTGAACAAGTTAACCTCACTGAATAGGACAATTCATGATTATGGAAGAAATGGTAATTAATTTTGGAGTTAGAATTTGCTATATGTTTGAATTCCACTTCAATGAATATGACTAACTGTTGCACTAGGTCAATTCAGTACTTTAATATGACATATCATTCATATGAATGTGCATTGCATTGATTGTGGTTCCTTTTCTGTTTGCCGGTGTTGTTCCCCCTCGGTAGATGTTGTTCCAACGCGGTGATCGCTGACACTGATGAAGACCCAATGTTATCTTCAGAAGTGCTAGGCAAGAAAAACCCCCTTGTTCATTCCGATACAATCCCACTCTCTCGCTCCTGGTCTCTTTTACTGCATTAGGACAACACTGTTTCAACTGTTACATGCTGCGGTAGCTGAACCCCTTTCCTCTGCATGACCTGTCATTGCCACAGTAAATAGATGAAACCCACTAGCATGAGTAGGAATTGTTTGAGCCCTGATGTGCCTACCCATTCATGCTTGTTGTCATGCCTGCTACTGCTTAGAGTTGAGTTGGGTCTGATTCATCGGGAATGAATTGGAATGTGGTGAACATGTCCTACTGTTGAGAGCTAAGTGTGTGAACACGATTTGGTAAAGGTAGCGGTGAGAGGCCATGTAGGAGTACATGGTGGGTTGTCTCATTGCAGCCGTCCTTAGGAACTGAGTTCTGTGTTTGTGATCCATGAACAGTTACTACCACACATTGGGCTCCGGGCGCTCCAAGCTCTCTCGACTTATTAATCAACTTGATCTCTGTCCAGGAGTTGCAACTAGTTTTTGGTGTTTGTAGGTAGTGTTAGTAGTCTACCAAGTGGCACCCGATATAGGTGGGCTTGGGACAGACTAGGCACAGTGGCCCGGTGTACCAAGTGGCACCCGGATGGTGGGCTTGGGAACCCTGCTCACATCGTTTGGGGCCGTGAGCGACACCCCGGCCGGATCTCCTTGCGGATGGATCCCGAATAGGCGATAAACCTAGACTAGAGACTTGTTGATTAGTCAGGTCGTGGCCGACTCCCTCGCCAGACTTCCGCTTGAAGGTTGCCGAGATACACGATGTGTACATGGTGGTAAGTGGTGAGAGCGTGTGTGAAGAAGTACACCCCTGCAGGGTTATCATTATCTATTCGAATAGCCGGATTCCTCGGATATGGAAACTTGGACCCCTTGCATAGTTCATAGACAAGCAAAAGTGGATACTCTAAAATGCGCAAGATAAGTGTGAGTTCTATGCATGGCGTTCTCGCAGGGAGACGGGAACGGATCCATAGTGGTGTATTGATATGGTGAATATGTGGACTCGTGTGCACCACCTCAAAAGAGTTACTTGCAGTCGTAGTTCAGGTTAGCCACTGAGTCAAAAGTTGGCTTGCTGCAGTTAAACCCCACCATCCCTTTTGTTGATAATGAAGCATATGTAGCAAGTTCTGATGTAAGTCTTACTGAGTACATTTGTACTCATATTTGCTTAATTTATGTTTTCCAGAGAGACGTCAGTATCACTAGTAGTTCCGCTTGGACTTCGATGTTTAGCTTGTTACCTCAGCTACGACCTTGTACCCTTGGGAGGGTCTTGTAGATAGTCAGGCTCCTCAGCCTTTTTCATTTGTAGATGTCTGTACTCAGACATGTTAAGCTTCCGCATGTGCTTTGACTTGTATGCTCTGAATGTGGGTCATGAGACCCATGCTTGTAATATCTCGCTCCTCGGAGCCTAATGAATAAATACTTGAGTCGTAGAGTCTTGTTGTGATGCCATGTTGTATGTACTCATATCGGGCATATTGTGTGTATGATTGAAATGCTTGGTATGAGTGGGATCCGACAATCTAGTTGTTTATCCTTGGCAGCCTATCATATGGGGAAATGTAGTCTAGTGCTTTCTGAGCGATAGTAGTCCGCTACAGCCTGGTTCACCGGAGTCCTGCTAGCCCAGCACTACTGCTCGGAACACTTGACTGGCCGGCATGTGTTTCACTTCGTTCCTGTGTCTGTCCCTTCGGGGAAATGTCACGCGGTGACTTCCGGAGTCCTGCCTAGCCTGCTACAGCCCGGGTTACCGGAGTCCTGTTAGCCCAGTGCTACAGCCCGGATTCACACGTTGATGACGGACATGCTCGATGTGATTCATGTATGCCTGTCCTCATGGGTTAGCGCCGCTTTGGGTTCACGACTAGCCATGTCGGCCCGGGTTCTCTGTCATATGGATGCTAGCGACACTATCATATACGTGAGCCAAAAGGCGCAAACGGTCCCGGGCCAGGTAAGGTGGCACCCGTGGGAATACCGTGCGTGAGGCCGCAAAGTGATATGATGTGTTACATGCTAGATCGATGTGGCTTAGGATTGGGGTCCTGACAAAAAGTTACACAAAAAATATGATACAAATACTCATTCGAGAATCCCACAGTCGATTGGGCAAATATGAGTTTTGGTGCCTTCGGCAAAAATAACAATCATTTCAACTCACTGCGATATTTGTTTTCATCCAGGGCACAAAAGTAACAATCTTAGATTATAGGTGTGATGCTAGAATATTCTTTTCATGATTTTTTGCAACTTTTACACCATCAAACCTTGAACAACTTTTGTCTAACTACCAATTCCATATACATTGAACATTTTTGTAATACCTACTAAATATTTTACTAATACATAATGAACTTTTTAAATATAAGATGAACATATGTTCGATACACACCAAATATTTTTTAAACTCGTACTACACATTTTGTCAATTATTACCATTATCACTATCATTATTATTATTTTAATATCTTTTTCACATTTATGGATATTTTTTGACAGCCAACATTTATTGAAATATGCATATTTTATTTTTTTCGATTTCATGATCATTTTTTGAATTTCTTTTGAAACCCAGGAACATTGTTTTTGAACTTCCAAAAGTTTTTGGAATGTTGAAACATTTTGCAAAGATGAAAATAGAAACAATAGTAAAAAGAGGAGGTCTCCTTACGAAGTGCTCTTCTTCGGCGATGAAGGCGCCAAAATGGTGCTATGGCGCAGAGGGTCGCCCGACATGTATCGGCTAGTAACTTTTGACGCTCGCTCGCACCTGACGGTTGGATTGCTCGTTCTCTATCTCCATCTCTTGAAGTTGTTAGTCCATTGTATTAGGATAAAAAACGATCGGTTTTTAATTTTGAAAGACTTTGTGATTTTTCTAAAAAGATGACAAGTTTTAAAAAAAGATGAATTTGGTAAAATAAAATGATATATTAATTTAAAAAATGTCCACGAAAAAGAAAAATATATTTAAATAAGTAAAAATCTTTGTAGAAACAAAAGCGTAAGAAATAGCAAACATGTTAGAAGTTTCACAAATGCAATTGGAAGCTTCTAGAAACTTCACAAAACCGGGCCTAGGAAGCTATTGAAAAACCCCTAAATAGGCCGGTCGTTTACCTACGAGCATGCTGGAAATCGTATCGTATTCTACTAACAAAAGAAACAAGTATTTGGTACAAATCCTATACTACGCTTACTGTGGTGTATAGTCGACCAATCACACAGATCTTTGACAACGACGATGTAAATGGGCATGCCCAACCTACTACAGTGCATTTGGTATTTGAGAGAAGGTTCCGGGAGCTACTAGTTAACAAGCGTTCCTTTGGGAGCCTCGCAATGATCAGCGCCACTTGGCGCGCTCTTAGCCATTCGCCACGTGTCGTGCTCTGGACACTCCCTTCGGATTTTACTTTTTATTTTTCTACACACGTTTTTGGCTTTTTAAACGGTTTTTTTCGGGGTTTTTCGACGTTTTGGTTTTCTCCCGGTTTTTCTTAGATTTTCGATGAATTTTTTTTATTTTTTTGCATGAAAAAACGTGTTTTCTTTTTTTTCCGTGAAAGTCACGGTTTTTTTCGCAAAGAGGCACTGTTGTGCTTTAGTGAGAGTCACGACCGTATTTTTCGGAAACGAAAAAAAACACGTTTTCTGTTTTTTTTCTTTCGCGAAATTCACGGTTTTGCTTCCGCGAGAGGCACGGTTGTGCTTTCGCGAGAGTCACAGCCGTGCCTCTCCGAAAGGGAAAAACGAAACACGTTTTCTATTTTTTTTTCTTTCGCGAGAGTCACGGTTTTGCTTCCGCGAGAGGCACGATTGTGCTCTCGTGAGAGTCACGGCCGTGCCTCTCAGAAAGGGAAAAAAATACACGTTTTCTGTTTTTTTCCGCAAGAGTCACGGTTTTGCTTCCGCGAGAGGCATGGTTGTGCTTTCGCGAGAGTCACGGCCGTGCCTCTCGGAAACGAAAAAAACACGTTTTCTGTTTTTTTACTTCTATGAGAGTCATGGTTTTGCTTCCACAAAAGGCACGGGTGTGATTTTGCGAGAGGCATGGGCATGCCTCTTTCCGAAAGGAAAACAAACCGTGCTCCCGGTTCGGTTTTTTTGCCCGGTTTTTTCTTCCGGTTTTTTTCATAAAAAAGTTCATCAAAACCTATCAACATAGGATCTAGTTTTGAAGATCTCGACGCGAGGAATCCAATGATGAAAACGGTTCGAGATTTGGACGCACGATTTAAAAGATAAAACGTTTTGAATAAACGGATCTACGAAAAAAGGGAAAACTCCCATTTGTGACAAGTGGCATGCTGCATGTGCGCCACTTGTCGCAACCTGGGAAAGTGGAGTGTTCTTTGCAACAAGTACTCCTTAATTAGTGATTTCCGAAGGTTCCTGACCGGTTCAGGTCCAAGACTTTCGTTTTTTATGTATTGTTTCGTTTTTGCTTTTTAAAAAGTTCCATTTTCAAAATTGTTCACTAATATTTTGCTGAATTTGAAAAACTTTGTGGTTTTCCAAAAAGTTCCTATTTAAAAATTTGTTATTTTATTAAAAATAATTTTTATTTCTTTACAATTTTTTTAAAATTTCACGTTTTAGAAAAATGAAAATTTCAATTATTTAGAATTATGAATAATATTTGTGTTTATAATTTTATTCCTGTTTTAAGGAATTTTGGAATTTCCAGAAAATGTTCGTGTTTGAAAGTAAAATGACAGAAATCTAAATAAATCATGTTTTAAAAATATATTCATATTTATAAAAATGGTCGAAACTAAAAAAAGACTATAAACTGGATGCTACATTGTACCGGTAGCTAGAACGGGAGTTCCTATTTGGTGCTTCAGGCGCCAGAGAAGCTCCCTTGCGCCCATGTGCCGGCGCTGGTGGGCTGGCCCATTTATACATTCACACATGAGGAGAAAAACGAAAGAAATCGCAAGAAACGAAAATAATTCGTTAATTCCAAAGATTTCACGGATTTTGGAAAACAATTCGTGAACTTGAAAAAAATTCATCAATTTGAAAAGAGCATAATCGAATTTGAAAAAGTTCATCAATTTTTTAAAAATATCATTGCATTTGAAAGAGAAGTTCATCAATTTTAAAAGTTCAACACTGTTTAAAAATGTGTATCTATATCAGGAAAAAAGTTACAAAAATTTTCAAAAAAAAATTCGTCGATTTTGAAAAGAAGTTCATCGAATTTGAAAAGAAGTTCATCTAATTTGATGAAAAGTTCATCTATTTTCTAAAAATTCCTGTAATTTTTTTTAAAAAAACTTCATTGATTTTGAAACGAGTTCATCAATTCCGTGAAAAGTTCACAAAGTGGCGAAAGTTCATCATGTTAAAAAAAACTTCATCGATTTGGGAAAAACTTCATGAAATTTAAGTAAAGAAAAAAAAACAAAAGAAAATATAACTAAATGGGCCGATCCGGCATGGAGCACTTGAGGCGCCCTTTTGCAAAATGCACAGTGACGGGCGCCTGAAGCGCAAAATAGGATCTGCTAGATCAAACAGCTACAACAACCACGAATTGCTACACTGTTCTTTTTTTGTTTGGGCCAGCCCAATATCATGTGTGTCACGGTGCTATTGGATGCATTTGGTGTTGAATAGGAGCTCCTGGTAGTTGGCCTTAAACGACAAATAAGTTTTCCCGGCCCTAGGGGCGAAGAAGGCTTTGGCAGGAAAAAAAGAACTAATGGAAAGGTAACGGCAACAATTCTTCTGGTGAAGAAGGGGCCCGCTGCTAGATGCCTCGTGGTGCGGCGACAACAAAGACTTTGGTGAGTGCAATGGAGGCGCATGGGACGAGCACGAATCAACCTCCAGGCCGCCATGGCCTTCGAGGGAGAGAGAGGGGTGAGACGTGGTTGGATGAATCGGGGAGAAAGCAAAAGAGACGTGAGCGCGAGAGGCCGGTTCGGCGTCGTTCCGCCGATTTGGAGGAACGACTGCTATAGGGATCTCGGCCGAATATTCGCTTGGTGGGAATGACCTGATTCTGTTCCAGTTAAGTACCAAACACAAGAACAAAGCCCTGGTGCAAGTCCGACCAATACCGTTCCAGCTTGCAACTTAAACCAAACACGCCTCTAGAGAAGAACACACACCGAAACCTCAAAGCGTACAGATTGCTCGTGTCCATTGAAAACATTAAACAGGAAATCAGTACAATTTTTTTCCGGAAGCAGAAACAGCTACACCTATCATCAAATGCAATAGCCAATAGGCGGAGATGTATCTCCTCCCTGGCTTCAGGTAAAAGGAGAAGCGGAACAAATGCTCGTATTATTACTGTTCTTGAGGTTGCAAGTCATGAACTGACCTCTTTGTCTGGCTCACGTACGTAGCTACTCTCTTCGTTTCAAAATAGATGACTCAACTTTGTATACTAAAATTAATACAAAGTTGAGTCATCTATTTTGGAACGGAGGAAGTAGATGATGATGACTTTGGACTAAAAGTCTAAAACGCCGTGTAAGTAGGTAGTAATGACGTTCTCTTCTGAGAGGTAAGTATTAGTATTCTTGTTCCGATTCCGATTCCGAAGTAATATATTTTTCGCCTGAAAGAGTTGCGAAATGTGCATAGTATAGTTGACAGGAAACACCGCCAGCACAGTTGTGCTCTATCTCAACCAATGGCGGCAGAGGCCAAAACGCAAGGGAGACTGAATACTCTAATCTGCTGCAGTCCATCCATGATGTCAGGCCCTGTTTTATATTGACATAACACGGCGAGAAACACTTGCTTAACCCAAAGTCAACGAAATAACCCAGAACACACAGAGTTGTGTATGTTTCTGTAGTCTGGACACACCACAAATAAACTACCCAGAGCAGCCCTGTCCTGGCCACGGGCGCAGCGCGTCAGAAGAGGAATCAATCATCATCCAAGATGCAAAAGGGAACTTTGCTGGTGTAGATTAAGTTTACGATTTTTATAAAAGCAAAAGTTTACCAGAAAGTTTACGATTAGCTGGGGCCTGTCGATGAAATGGACCCTTCCATTTGTTTTCTGAACCGGGGCGCTCCAGGACGTGGGCGTGGCCGTGGACTCCGGAGGAGGGCGATGCGGCCTCCAATCGCCGCGTTGTGTTTGCTTTTACCTTTTGGGATCCACCGCTGGTCGCATCCGGCACGATGGCTGCGTCTGCATACAACGCTCCTACACAGCCGACACATTGTGGACGATGGCCGACGCGGATGAGAATAAGTGAGCATCACCGTCCACTCCTCCCGTCGTCCACAGTTCGGCCGGCGACTGTCGTCCGTACAGCAATTTCGGTCTGCATATCACTGTCTAAACAAATAGGGGTTGATCGCTGGTGGGGAAGCCCGACGGCCGACGCGGATGAGCGCCTACTGATAATTGTGGCACCCTATTTGACCGGAAAGTTTCTAAGCTAATATGATATGGTTAGTAGGAGAATCTCCAAAAAAAACTCGCATTGACGAACACATGCGCATTGCGGTTCCATACGCCGACGACGGCAGATCAGGGACTCACCGGTGCACAGACTGAGAATAAGCACGTATCACCAAGGATTGGACGTACAAAAGCGACGCAACATGGAGAAGCAGCTCCATACATGCTCACGTTTTCCATTTTTTGAATAAAACGAACAAACAGAAGTTTTTTTTTGAAACTCGAACAAACAGAAGTTGCTATACGGATCAATATTACACAGCAAGTACTCACTTTCGTATTTTATTCAAGCTAAGGCTCCATCAGTTTATCAGGGACGATGCGGCCCCGGTCGACCAGCGCCATCACCCCCGTCGGTTGCATCCGGTACGCCGGTGCGTTATATCCCATCCGATCAGCCCCCTCCGTACCTTTTGGTCCTCCTTCCTTAGGCTAACTCCACCGCGACCTCATCCTGTCCGGATGCATCCATTTGAGGCAAAATGAATAAATTAGATGGCCCAGTGCGCGGGCGCAAACGGACTTTTGTCCGTTTTCTGTCTGCTTTCGACCCATCCCGGCTCAAGTTTGGGCCGCATTTAAGGTGAAACGAACAGCGCGCAGACGGGCGGGATGCGCACGTACGTTTGTCCTCCCCTAATCCGTCCGTCGGTGGCACAAAGCACCACCCCGGCACCCCATTTCGCGTCACCCCCCACCCCCTTCAATCCCTCCCACGCCCCGCCCACCACCCTCCACGTCCATGGTCGATGCCCCGCCGAGATCCGGCGGCCAGGCGGTCGACCCGCCCGAAAAGGTGAAGAAGAAGGCAACGGCGGCCAAGAAGAAGTCACGGTCGAAACTCACGTCGGTCGAGGTCACAAAGCTGGACGGGAAATCGGCCAAGAGGAGGAACCGGAGGGCGGCGACCAAGGGCAAGAACGCCGCGGCCAAGTTCGCCGCCGAGCGCGATGCATTGAAGGCCGCGCGGCGCAAGGCCGCCGTCGAGGAGAAGGATGACATCGTCAACAAAGCGCACGCCCTCCTCATGCTTGGCATTTGCCGTCCGGCGGGTTTCTCGGCAGCGGCCGTTGGCCTCATTAGTAGAAAACAGGGCTTTGGTCCAGGCCGGGTCAGCCCATTAGTCCCGGTTCAGTCTAGAACCGGGACCAATGTGGGCATTGGTCCCGGTTCGCGAGCCCAGGGGGCCGGCCGGGCCACGTGGACCATTGGTCCCGGTTGGTGGGATGAACCGGGACCAATGGGCTTCGCTCCTGGCCCACCATTATTGGTCCCGGTTGGTGGCTTGAACCGGGACCAAAGGCACCCCTTTAGTCCCGGCTCATGTCACCAACCGGGACCAATGAGGTGCCAATATATACCCCCTCGCGCAAGAGCAGAGCATAGTGCTCTGTTTTTTCTGGCCGAGGGGGAGAGGGCTTTGTGGTGCTCTAGCTCACCTCCTATGCACATGAGGTGTTCGATGGAATGCCCGAGCCACACTACTTAAGCTTTCTCCTCTCGAAGCTCGACCTTCAAACTTCATTTTCCTCGAGATTTGTCTAGATTTAGCGGTCCGTCACGCCCCGTCCCCGTCTTCACCGCCGTCGATCACCCGCGCCGATCTCATCACCGACACCACCGTGGTGAGCCTCTTGTTCTTATCTTCTTTCTGAAAGGAAAAATATTCTTACTTGTATGTTTAGATAGATACTTGTATCATTTTCTTACATTTATTATTGCATCTTATATAGTGCGATGGTTTTGGTATCCGCCCCCGTCGGCCCTCGTCCTGTCTATGATTCGGATGTGGTATGTATATTATCTTTATAACTATTGGTTCATTTATTGTTTATGAAAATTATGCCGACCAACGTGACATATATTTTATTTATCTAGGATGTATGTGAATAGGAAATGCCAACCAACCCTATTGTCGAGAGGTTAAATTTAGTTCAAGAAGAAAACAATTTGTTGAAGGAAAAAATAAAAAAATTGAGGAGGAGAAGATGATATTGGAGTTGCATGTTGCGGATGTCGTCGATGATCACAAGATCAAGATGGATGCAATGCGCTTGAAGATTAGAAAGATTAGAAAATATGCCATTCATACCGAGGCTTGGTATCATTATGCCGTTGGATCAATTGTTACCTTGGTTGCGATTATGATCGCATTTGTTTTCGCATTGAAATGTTTTACATAGTTTCAATGTATGGTTTAATTAATTAGATGCTCTGGAGAGCTATATGTTGTTAGATGAGAACTATGTATGCACTTTGGTTTTAATGTGATGATGAACTTCTATTAATTTGGACACTTAATTATATATAATGCACGCAGATGAACCGACAAAGGATGTACGGTGACAGACACACCCGCGAGTACATTAAGGGCATGCATGAGTTTCTCGATGCGGTTGAGGCAAACAAGCAGAATGGTTTTATGTGTTGTCCATGCACTGAATATGGGAATACGAGGTCTTACTCTAACCGGAAAATCCTTCACTCCCACCTGCTTTACAAGGGTTTCATGCCACACTATAATGTTTGGACGAGGCATGGAGAAATAGGGGTTATGATGGAAGACGGCGAAGAAGAAGAGTACGATGACAACTATGTGCCCCCTGAATACGGTGATGGTGCAACGGGGGGAGCTGGTGAAGATCAAGAGGAACCAGACGATGTGCCCAATGATGCTGCCACGGGTGAAGCTGCTGAAGATCAAGAGGAACCAGACGATGTGCCCGATGATGATGATCTCCGCCGGGTCATTGTCGATGCAAGGACGCAATGCATTAGTCAAAAGGAGAAGCTAAAGTTCGATCGCATGTTAGAGGATCACACAAAAGGGTTATACCCCAATTGCGAAGATGGCAACACAAAGCTCGGTACCGTACTGGAATTGCTGCAGTGGAAGGCAGAGAATGCTGTGGCTGACAAAGGATTTGAGAAGCTACTAAAAATATTGAAGAAGAAGCTTCCAAAGGATAACGAATTGCCCGACAGTACATACGCAGCAAAAAAGGTCGTATGCCCTCTAGGATTGGAGGTGGAGAAGATACATGCATGCCCTAATGACTGCATCCTCTATCGCGGTGCATATAAGGATCTGAACGCATGCCCGGTATGCGGTGCATTGCGGTATAAGATCAGATGAGATGACCCTGGTGATGTTGACGGCGAGCCCCCCTAGGAAGAGGGTTCCTGTGAAGGTGATGTGGTATGCTCCTATAATACCACGGTTGAAACGTCTGTTCAAAAATGAAGAGCATGCCAAGTTGATGCGATGGCATAGTGAGAACCGAAAGAAAGATGGGAAGTTGAGAGCACCCGCTGACGGGTCGCAGTGGAGAAAAATCGAGAGAAAGTACTGGGATGAGTTTGCAAAGGACCCAAGGAATGTATGGTTTGCTTTAAGCGCGGATGGCATTAATCCTTTCGGGGAGCAGAGCAGCAATCACAGCACCTGGCCCGTGACTCTATGTATGTATAACCTTCCTCCTTGGATGTGCATGAAGCGGAAGTTCATTATGATGCCAGTTCTCATCCAAGGCCCTAAGCAACCTGGCAACGACATTGATGTGTACCTAAGGCCATTAGTTGAAGAACTTTTACAGCTTTGGAATGGAAACGGTGTACGTACGTGGGATGAGCACAGACAGGAGGAATTTAACTTTAAGACGTTGCTGTTCGTGACCATCAAAGATTGGCCCGCTCTCAGTAACCTTTCAGGACAGACAAATAAAGGATACCACGCATGCACGTACTGTTTAGATGACACTGAAAGTATATACCTGGACAAATGCAGGAAGAATGTGTACCTGGGCCATCGTCGATTTCTTCCGACCAACCATCAATGTCGAAAGAAAGGCAAGCATTTCAAAGGCGAGGCAGATCACCGGAAGAAGCCCGCCATGCGCACCGGTGATCACGTGCTTGCTATGGTCAATGATTTACACTACATAATCTTTGGAAAGGGTCCCGGTGGACTAGCTGTTCCAAATGACGCTGAGGGACACGCACCCATGTGGAAGAAGAAATCTATATTTTGGGACCTACCCTACTGGAAAGACCTAGAGGTCCGCTCCTCAATCGACGTGATGCACGTGACGAAGAGCCTTTGCGTGAACCTGCTAGGCTTCTTGGGCGTGTATGGGAAGACAAAAGATACACCTGAGGCACGGGAGGACCTGCAACATTTGCACGAAAAAGACGGCATGCCTCCGAAGCAGTATAAAGGTCCTGCCAGCTACGCTCTTACGAAAGAAGAGAAAGAAATCTTCTTTGAATGCCTGCTCAGTATGAAGGTCACGACTGGCTTCTCGTCAAATATAAAGGGAATAATAAATATGCCAGAGAAAAAGTTTTAGAACATAAAGTCTCATGACTGCCACGTGATTATGACGCAACTGCTTCTGGTTGCATTGAGGGGGCTTCTGCCGGAAAACGTCCGATTAGCCATTGTGAAGCTATGTGCATTCCTCAATGCAATCTCTCAGAAGGTGATCGATCCAGAAATCGTACCAAGGCTAAGGAGTGATGTGGCGCAATGTCTTGTCAGTTTCGAGCTGGTGTTCCCACCATCCTTCTTCAATATCATGACGCATGTCCTAGTTCATCTAGTCGACGAGATTGTCATCCTGGGGCCCGTATTTCTACACAATATGTTCCCCTTTGAGAGGTTTATGGGAGTCCTAAAGAAATATGTCCGTAATCGCGCTAGGCCAGAAGGAAGCATCTCCATGGGCCATCAAACAAAGGATGTTATCGGGTTTTGTGTTGACTTCATTCCTGGCCTTAACAAGATAGGTCTCCCTAAATCGCGGTATGAGGGGAGACTGACTGGAAAAGGCACTCTTGGAAGAGACTCAATAATATGCAGGGACGGATATTCTTGGTCTCAAGCACACTACACAGTTCTACAGAACTCTACCTTGGTGACCCCGTATGTCGATGAACACAAGAATAGTCTGCGCTTCAAACACCCGGAGCAGTGCGACGACTGGATTACATGTGAACACATCAGGACTTTCAGCAGTTGGTTGGAAACATGTCTCAGAGGTGACAACACTGTTTGTGATGAGTTGTACTTGTTGTCCAGGGGACCATCTTTGACTGTATTGACTTACAAAGGATACGAGATAAATGGGAATACATTTTACACGATCGCCCAAGATCAAAAGAGCACCAACCAAAACAGCGGTGTCCGCTTTGATGCAGCAACCGAGAGCGGAAAGGATACATATTATGGTTACATAATGGACATATGGGAACTTGACTACGGACCTAATTTTAAGGTCCCTTTGTTTAAGTGCAAATGGGTCAATCTGTTAGGCGGCGGGGTATAGGTAGACCCACAGTACGGAATGACAACAGTGGATCTGAAAAATCTTGGATACACTGACGAACCGTTCGTCCTAGCCAATGATGTGGCACAGGTTATCTATGTGAAGGACATGTCTACCAAACCGAGAAAAATAAAATATAAGGAAGCGAATACATCATACGATGAGCCAAAGCGCCACATAGTTCTTTCAGGAAAAAGGGACATCCTGGGAGTGGACGGCAAGACAGACATGTCTGAAGATTATGAAAAGTTTCATGAAATTCCTCCCTTCAATGTCAAGGCTGACCCAAGCATCCTAATAAACAATGAAGATTATTCATGGTTACGGCGCAATAAGCAAATGACACAAGCGAAGAAAAAGTGAAGACTTTCTCCCGCAACTATTATGATGATACCATGCCAAATTTGTAACAGACGAACATGCTACCATTG
This sequence comes from Triticum dicoccoides, assembly GCF_002162155.2. NCBI lineage: Eukaryota > Viridiplantae > Streptophyta > Magnoliopsida > Poales > Poaceae > Triticum > Triticum dicoccoides. The sequence continues at coordinate 433,316,535 of NC_041390.1, forward strand.
TCCGTTTTGTACATGCACATGCTATGTGGGTGAAATTATGATACCATCCCAACTTTCAACTTTTTCAGAGTTCATTTGAAATGCTTTCATGTCTTATGGTTCAAGGTTTTATGTGTTGAGGCAAATGGATCAATATGTCAGGAGGCGGGGTACAAGTAGACCCATAGTACGGTATGACAACAGTGGATCTAAACAATCTTGGGTACACAGACGAACCATTCGTCCTAGCCAATGATGTGGCGCAGTTATTGTCCAAAACTTTGATACTTCGAAAGTGATTGTCCATTTTGTACACGAAGTGCATCAAGTTTTTGTCGTAACCCTCTCTACTTTTTGGAACATGCTATGTGGGTGAAATGATGATACCATGCCAACTTTCAACCTTTTCAGAGTTCATTTTAAATGCTTTCCAATTTCAGGGTCATTTAGCTCAAAGAATGAATTAATAGCAAACAGAATGAACTACAAAACTTTTATGAAAATAAAAACAATCAATTAAAATATTATGTTATGATCAACTAAAATAAAACTATAATATTCTTCAATAGCAAAAAAAAATATAATTTTTGTGACCTAAAATCAAACTATAAGTATTTAATTGTAAGTATAAATAAAAAATAAATAGCAAAAGAGAAAAAAAATTCTATTTTTATAGTAAAGTTATTCATAAACTAGTGATTCACATAAATTTAAAAAATACAAATTTAAACTATTCAAAATTTTAAAACTAATGGCACTAACAGAAAGTTTATAATTTTTGTGACCTAAAATCAAAAAGAAATCACTAAAAAACTA